>NC_056746.1:118211890-118336890 GCF_019279795.1 Protopterus annectens | reverse complement strand
GCGGAAACTGTCCAGTACCTTCAGTCTGACGAGCTTCACAAAAAACTTGTAGCTGAATAAGCCTATGCAATGAGACCATTGCTACAAGACTAATTCATACACTGTAGGATATTATACTCCACAGTATGGATGGTTCCATGTACCACAACAAAAAGACAAGCAATCCCTCTAACGGTGTTAAAAATACTACTTATAGTACAAAGAAAACAAAAGAGAAAAAAAAATTAAAATAATATACATATGTGTGTCTACAAGTATAATACCTCACAAAAGAGTACATGCAAGAAAATAACACGTCAATGAGCATACGTGTAATGTCCAAAAGAAAAAAAGAAAAAGCATTCAGTTCTATTTTGAAGGTAACTGCTTGCCAGCAACATTCCCATGCACCTCAAACACAGAAATAGATCATTTACAGTTCACATAAGTATATAATCAAAGTCAGGTAGAAGCCTGTTTACTTGTGATGCATAATTCATGCATCCCTTGTATCAGGAATAAATGACCTATGTATTTATTACATCCTTTTCCTCTGTGATAAATAGGGCAGGGTGTTCTGTAGAGAATATACACTCCCGCTAGAACTATCAGGTTCCCTGGTATTTTTTTTTTACTGGAAGATGTGGCCTTCTCTCGAGCTGCCATCCTTCTTGTCTATTGTACTCTATATACCCACTGCAAAAGCCCCCCTCCCCCACTTTACCTACCTTACCATACTTTACCTTACTTGTTCTTTGCTGCAGTATAGCTCTGTCTGTCTGTCTTCCCCTATAACTTACAATGTATTCACGGTCTGTAACATGTTAATTGGAACCTTTCCCTTACTGAAACATAACAAAAATAATAAACTGCTGTGCTTAGTATCTCTTTAGGCAGACTTTTCTACTAACTACACCAGTACCTGGCTAACCCCCTGCTTTAAAACTCGTTCTGCTAACCCCATATAATTACAACTCTCTAACATTGCAGCTTCTGCTCTTATTTGTTGCCTTGCTCTTTCTTCTAACAGCTTTTCTAGTGACATCACATTTCACTCTTTCTGCCACATAAGACTCCTTACCTTCTCACCTCTAAGTCTAAAGATAGTTTTCCTCACATTCCGTACTTATTGCCATTTCAGCTGGTGCAGCCCTCTCAGTTCATGAGTGCTTCACTCAAACTCACTCCGGTCCCGTACCCTACTCCCAAATCCCATGCACCCTCACTAGCCCTAGTTTTATACCTATGCAAAACCCTCCTCTTCCTGTGCATAACTTCTCCTCTTCCTGTCCAAGCAACATATCATTCTGATACCCCTTATCTGTCACTAACACCCACTTCTCAAATCATATTCTCCATATCTCCACCCTTGAGGCTCCACCTACCTAGTTATCCCTCTTTCACAGCACTCCTCCCCCTCCATCTCATTATTTACATCCAGTATTGCTCCTATTACACTTCTTTCTCTTTAGGATTTTTTCTCCTTTATATATGTGATATCTCTACAGGTGCCCTCTTTCTTCTTCTTTCAGCCTTCTCTCTGCTTCACATTCTTAGTATCCTATATCCTACATGCCTACTCAAATTCCTGCCTAATTCTTTTTAATTTGTTTTATGTTTTTAATTCTTTTTATTCTTTTTATTTCCTTCTATAATTAATTATATATACATATACCATCAATTCTCCACCATTGACTCCTATTTCTAATATACATCAAATATCTTCCTCATTTTTCTATCTACAAATCTACTGCTACTATCACACCTTACATGATACCTGTCACCTATTTCTCAATCCCCCACCCCTACTCACCCTGCCTATGTCACTTGATAGCTCTTCACTATTACTACTGATTCTAGATTATTTGACTTACCCCCCATCTCATTTTCAGATATAAAATTTGTAATCCTTCTCCCAACATATATAAGGTAAAATTTAAATTTAATTCTAACATACCTAAACCCTCACTAGAGTATGCATACTATAAAAAGATCATATTGCAATGATGTCCCCCAAAAGCGAGGTCCCGACTGCCTCTCTTCTCTATCCGCTCCCTCTTCTACTATAACAACATCTAAGAAAAATGTGAAAATTATATCCATGAATATTCAAAGCATAGTAAACAAAGTCTCTGAATTTCATTCCTGGATCACTCCATACTCCCCACTCACCATACATTATTATTCTTACAGAAACTTGGCTCAAACTACATATAAAAGGCTCTAAAATTCTCCCCCCTGGCTATACTATCCTGACAGATTAAATGAAAAAGGTGGTGGTGTAGCAATCCTGTTCCCTAACCATATCTCTGTCTCTCCTTCTTCTGTTTCTCTACCTAAACTCCTCTCTGTTGAGATCCTTCTCTTTTACTGTAAATTGAATGAGCATAAAACACTACATGTAATTGCCCTGTATAGTCCTCCATGAAATAACATCCCTGTTTTGGAAGACATCCTAAACTGGTTATCTAGTTCCATTTCTCATGAAATAATAATTCTTGGTGTTGTCAATATTAACTGAGAAACCTTCACATCAGACCACCCTTCCATAGTATCAATCTGTATACAGTTTCAAACAACTAATGCCTTCCCAAACTCACTTCAGCAAAGCTAGCAATACTGGGACTACTCTGGACTGGATCCTAGTCTCAAATTCCAACCTTTATGACACTCCAAAAACCCTCCCAGATTCCCTCAGTGATCACCATCCCACCTATGTTCAGGGACAACCAACTCACCATATCAAAGAGCACCTTTATAAAAACTGCCATATCCTCTCAAATTTCAATTCCAAGATCCTTAACGACATCCTTAATAACATTAATGGGTCCATCCTCTGTTCCCTACCACTGGCTAATGCAGCTCTAAATTGTAATAAAATATTGTTGACATTTTCAATTGCCTCACTCCTATAA
The DNA here is from genome assembly GCF_019279795.1 of Protopterus annectens. Taxonomy (NCBI): domain Eukaryota; kingdom Metazoa; phylum Chordata; order Ceratodontiformes; family Protopteridae; genus Protopterus; species Protopterus annectens. The sequence continues at coordinate 118,333,996 of NC_056746.1, read as the reverse complement.
GAAAAAAAGAGAGTTAAATATGCCCAATCACCCTGGCTATCTCCTTCTAGTAGACAACTAATGTATAAGAGAGATAGATCTTATAGAAACTGGAAAAAATACAGATCTCAAGCTCACCTACAGGCCTACAAACAACTTTGAAACATGACAAAAACAAGTTACTGCTGATAAGAAATATTATTACTTCAAACTACAGGACAGCCAAAAACATAATCCCCAAAAATGTTGGTCCAATATCAAGAAAATATTAAACACTGAAACTTCCTGGTACCCATAACCCTTGTCCAGACATCTTGCCCTTAGAACCTGCATCTAAATTTAATTCCCACTTTATAGACACAATAGCCACCCTTACCCAAAACTTCCTACAGAATCCTACCACCCATGGCAAACTTCAAAGCTCTAACAATGCTATTCTCAGCTTAAATCTGTCTCTACTTTCTATATAAAAAAATGTTACACAAACTTAAGCCCTGCTCACCCTCTGTAGACAATCTCCCATTGAGTATCTAAAGATTGCTGCCCCCTTTACTGTCTACCTAATCTCTATCTTGATCAATCAATCCATTCATGAGTCATATGCCCCATCTCTCTGGAAAAAAAATGTACATAATTCCTCTTCATAAAGAAACTTCAGACCAATTGCAATATTGTCCCTCCTTTACAAGATCTTAGCAAAATGTATTCATAAACAACTTTTGCAATATTTACTCCAAGAAAATCTACTAACCTCTACCTAACACGGCTTTCACCCAGACCATAGCAAAACTGCCCTTGTTGCCTTTTTAGACCACATCATTAAAGCCAAAGATAACAATTTAGTTACTTCCCTCTTTTTAAATCTCCCTAAAGCTTTCAATACAGTCTCACATACCAAACTACTCTCAAAAATGTCTGCTTTAGGTTTTTCCAGGGCAACAGTCACTTGGTTCTCTAGCTACCCATCTAACTCTACAATCAGTTCAATGGTTCTCTACCTACAATACAGTGTCCCACATGGCTCAGTAATAGGCCCTCTCCTTTTTAACATATTTATAAATGAAGTACATACATCCTTCCAACAAGTTACACTTATGCAATATGCAGATGACTCCACTGTCATTTGCTAATCTAATAGTCCTTCCCAGTTACAATCCATCACTCAGCAGACTTTTAACACTACTGAAAACCGGCTCAGTGACAATCAGCTTTTTCTAAATCCAAATAAAACAAAACTTCCCTTATTTTCCCCAAATCCCAAACACACTTAAAAGACACCTTCAAAATATATCCTCTCTCATCAATACTGAAATTGAAGTTGTACCTCACACAAAGTTACTTGCTGTCATAACAGATGATCAACTGAAATTTGATCTTCATATTCAAAAGTGCATAAACACAACAAACAAAAACTGGGCATGCTCTACAGATCAAAAAGATTCCTTACCAAGAATCAAGAGTTACTCTAGTCAACACATACCTCCTTCCTTCACTGCTATATGCCTCACCCATTTTCACCAACATTCAGATCTCACTAAGATCAAAACTTGAGCTTTGCTACAACAAAGTAGCGAGATTTGCAGCCAGTCAGTCATAAAACTCCCACCACTGCTCCGCCCTCAGACATTTAAACTGGCTTGAGTTACCTCACTACCTCAAGTTCACCCAACTCCTCCTTGCTCATAAAATTATATACAAATCCTCACCCTGCCCAGCAAACAGAACCATTCTTAAACATTACCTCCCTAATCGCCCTCTTCCTTCATCTGAGAAACACATCCTTGAAATCCATAAACCCAAAATGTCTACTGGTCACTGCGTATATTCCTACTCAATAACCAAGGTTTGGAACAGTATTCCTACAGATATTAGAGATCTTCTCAGGATAAGTAACCACTCATCCAAAACATAACAAAAACCTAAACTGCACCATCCCTAACCCCCCAACCCTAACTAAATATATAAACTCAGAGATTGCACTATAGTTGGAAAATGGGTAAAATTCACCTTGCTGGACAACAGGTTACTTACCCTGATAAGATCTTCATTGCTGCGGTGGGTCACTGAAATGGGTTTTCAATATTGTTGTCTCAACGATGTGCTCTTCGATTATATGGGGTTTCAATGATCTGAAGGGAACCCCTATATCTATATTTATATCTATATCTATATCTATATCTGTATCCATACCTATATCTGTCTGTCTATCTGTCTATTTAGCTGACAAGCTGTCTAGTATTTGACTTTTATGCCAATATATTTACTTACATATCTAAACAAAATAATGCCAGACCATGTGGTGAAAAATCTGTCTTTCTCACTGTCCAGATTTCTGATTATCTACATGATGGCATCCCTATTTAGTTGCCGTCTGTCTAAAGAAAAAGAATCTGTAGACCACAGGACAGTAAAAGCTTATGTGATTAATGAGCAACAAATAACTGCCCACATGACCAGGATGCCGTTATTCTGAGCATACATTTACATACTGTCTAGTGTTCGTTACTATATTGCCTTAACCTCCATGCATCCTTATGGAGAATACAGGCACAGAATTTAGGAAGTTGACAATTCAATAGCAAGTATTTCAGTGTGGTATAATATGCCAAAAAATTCTGATGTTTAACTGTTACAGAAGTTTCAAGTAACCCATGAATATGTCAGCACTCATTGGAGCAAATGTTGCACCGGTTGCCAGTGACAGTGGTGTCTGTGCCCACTGGAGATTAAAGCCTTGTACACAAGTATTCCCCATGAAGGATGCTGGGAAGCCATTAAATATTGCTTAGATACACCTTATCTTTATACAGTTGAATTTAATGACTTTTTACTGCAACTCATTGAATTAATGTACTGCTAAAAATAAATGTTTTTTTTTTCACTTTAAAAGCAATGTTACATGTGATTGAATGATACAGCAATTAGTGTAGCCTTTGCTTTCATATATGCTAACCTATTTGTGGGTAACGTTGTCATAAACTACTTCAATCGTGCATAGTCCAGTTCTCATCTAAGGTCATTAATCAGAAGGTAACTCTGCGGATGACTGTTGCTTAGTTTGGCCATGCTCTTATTATGATTTATTAGCATTTCAGGGGCTACTTAAACTACAGTGAGTTTTGTATATTTTTTTCTGTGAGAACTGATTTGTTTAATATTGATTTTTCTGGATATGGACACTCCCAAATTATTGGATGGGATTTTATCCATCAATATTTACATGTTTATCATAAACAAAGTAAATATCATAATTGGCTTGAGGGTATAAAGACAATAGATACATGGCATTACCTCCCTGGACTACATGAAAAGTGACATAAAGGAGCTCTCTGAGCATGTAGCCCAGGCTGGTATGACCCTGACCTTGATTAGCATCTTACCCTCACCAAGAATGATGCCACAATATGAAGACAAGATGATCAATTTCAACAATTGGCTTAAGTACTGGTGTCATTCAAAGGGGATCCAATGCCTGTCAGCTTGGGATGATATGCTTGACAAGCCATGATGCTTCGCTAGGGACGGCTTGTACCTGCCACCCCTGGGCTTTCGGATATTGGCAAAGGCTCTTCCTACCCCCATAGTGCCTTTTTTAGGCAAGGCTCAAAAGACAAACCCACCTCCATAGGTATCACAAGGGATAAAAAACTAAGAGTAATGCTACTCAACGCCAGAAGTCTAAACCTCAAGATGCACGCACTTGAAACTCTCCTTAGCATGGAGAACATCGATATCTGCGCAGTAACAGAAACCTGGTTCAGGGCTCCCAAGAGCACCCCAGCACTACCAGGTTATACCTCATACCATGCTTTTCAGCCCCAAAACTTGGACCGAACCACAAAAGGAGGGGGAGTATCGATATTCATCAAAGATACCCACACCTCCAGGTTGGTGGCAAAGCACGAAGCATTAGAGACTATCCATGTGCAACTAACAGTGGGTAAAACTGCCTTCCAGTTTATAGCCTACTACAGACCATCCTCCCAAACCCAGGAACCCCACTTGGCCTTCCTGAGAACACTGGAAAATATGAAGGTCTCTCCAAACACCATTATATTGGGTGACTTCAACTACCCTAACATAGACTGGAAGCATTACTCTAGCTCCAACACCCTAGCCCAAAGGTTCCTAGAATTTATAAAGTCAAATGCTATGGAACAACTTGTTGCCACTCCCACAAGAGGGGAAAACATACTGGACCTGATCATCACCAACATGAGGACTCTATGCTCCTGACCAGAAGTGTATCCCTCACTGGTAAGATCAGACCATAAACTAATCTCACTGGATATTCACATCCCGACCCCACCCCCTGCCCAGAAAACCACAGTGAAAAACTTCTCTAAAGCAAATTTCATACTCCTCAAAACCGAGGTGGAATCCTTCAAAGCCCCCGGGCCTGTGGAAAATACGGCCCAGACCGCAGAATCCTTTATAAACGCATTCTATGAACACCTTCAGGAATGCATGGATCATGCAATCCCAAATAAAACCAAGACCCAATCCTCCAAAGGTAGATGTCCTGTCTGGTGGACCCCAGCCATAAACAAACTATATAATAGAAGGAGGAAGTTACTAAATGATAGAGCAAAATCCCAAAAAGGGAAGACATCACTGATCAGTATTAGCAAAAAACTACAGGCACTCATAAAATTGTCTAAGGCCAGCTTCGAGAGAAAAATTGCACAAGACACTAAGGATAATCACAAGGCTTTCTTTAGTTATGTTAGGAACCTGGGTGGTAATTCCCAGATATGCTTAGAATTAGTCCAAAATGACAAAAAATACACCAAACCCACAGACATTGCCAACATCCTAGCTGACAGGTTCAGCACAAACTTCTCCCCCCCTCCCCACCAAAAGGGCAAATATCTATCCCAGCAGAGTGCTGCCCCCCTGACATCTCAGATGCTCAGGTAAGAGCCGCCCTCTCCAAAGCAAAAAACACAGCATCAATGGGACCAGACGGTGTCCCGGGCTGCGTCCTACATGAACTCCAAGAAGAGCTAAACCCAAACATAAAACTACTGTTCAGTCTCAGTCTTACTACAGGATATGTGCCCAAAGAGTGGTGTACAGCAACAGTGGTCCCTCTCCATAAAGGTGGTGCCTCAATGGATCCTGGAAACTATCGCCCCATAAGCCTGACTAGCTTGGTCTGCAAAGCTATGGAAAGGATCATCATGGACCTCATAAATAAAGATATTGGGGACCTACAGACACTGGATCCTACCCAGTTCGGCTTTGTTAAGGGCAGATCCTGCCTCTTAAACCTGGTTGATTTCTTTGAAACAGTCACCAAGGCCATTGACGAGGGGAAGGTGGTGTACACAGCCTACCTGGACCTCGCAAAAGCCTTCGATACAATACCCCACTCGGGCATTATAGATAAGCTCACCAGCTTAAATATAAACCCCTATGTCACTAGATGGATTGCAAACTGGCTCAAGGACAGAACCCATATGGTTAGAATTGCTGGAGCCATGTCAGACTCCAAACCAGTTACAAGTGGTGTCCCACAAGGATCAGTCCTGGGACCTCTCTTGTTTGGTATATATTTCTCAGAGGTACAGGCCAACATGGAAGGACTGTGGCTGACCAAGTTCACAGATGACTGCAAACTGGGCACCATAATCGACTCTCCAGCCGACCCAAGCATCCTCCAAAAGGGCCTCATAGAAACAGACAACTGGTGCCAGAGCCATGGCCTCAAGCTAAATGCCAAAAAGTGTATAGTCATCCCCTTTGGCAAAAACAAAGTGCCCACAAATTACCACATAGGTGGTAATCCATTAAGTACAGAAGAAGTAATTTGGGACCTGGGGACCCAAGTTGATAGCAATCTCTCATTTGACAACCATGTGGCCAAAGTGGTTAGAAAAACATTTTATATAACCCACCTAATCATGAAGGGATTCACATCTAGATCAGGGGAGGTCATCATGCCTCCTTACTCATCCCTCATCAGGCCCATAATTGAGTACAATGCCCCTTTTGGGATGTACCTTACCAGACACCTGCAGCAACTGGAAAGACCCCAAAAGTACCTCACCAAGAGGATCAAAGGGCTCAAACAGATGCCATATGCTGCCCGATTAAAGAAACTCCAGCTCTACTCAGTGGCATACTGCCTGCTCAGAGGTGATCTGTGCCTGACGTATAAAGCCATGTCCAACCCGGAATTAATGGACATGCTGCACCTCAGATAATCCAAATCCCATCGAGCTACGCGCTCGAGAGACTTGAACCTCAGCACTGAAATAAATAGGACATGCTGGAGGGACAGATTCATAACCCAGAGGCTCCCTTCACTCTGGAATAAAATCCCAGTCCAGGTTAGGCAGAGTCCCTCATTGACTCTCTTCAAGAGGAATCTTGATGAGTGGATGGGAGATCGTAGGTTTACCCCGGGTATCACTTCTGTGTCACTGTTAGACAGAGGCACAGTATACTAACTTCGAAAAAGGGTATAACAAAATAAATTTAAAATGGGTGGCGAAAGCCAAACACATTCTGGCTAGGCTTATAAATGCCCTAGGGCAGATAGCCTAGTATGAACCTATGAACCAATGAACCTATTATATACAGAGTAGATATTAGAGTTGTCATGCTGAAAGAATCACAATGGAAAATAGAGGCAGAGAAGCTATGTAGAGTTTAAGTTATATAAAGAGACAGAGAACAGATGCAACTATAAAAAGATACAATGGAACTTTAAAATGTGACCAGATTTACAGTGTTAGACTGTAATATGCATTTATGTTAGCAGTACGTTTATGGAATGCTTCTGATCAGTCAGATATTATATCTTTAACTGGAAATATCTACATAACTAGGGTGTAGCCAGATGTTCAGTGCTGAGTGTGTTCAGTGCATTTTAGTAAGAATACGTATCAGACATAAAAACAACTGCGGTGGTGGTGCTGCGGTAGCGTTGTCGCCTCATAGCAAGATGTTGTCCCGTTCAGTTCTCAGCTAGAGTGTCTTCTGTGTGGAGGCATACGTAAATGGGGTGTGCCTTCATTGAAGATTGTGTGTCAGGGCTGGTAACCCGGTACGTAAAAATCCACTACCAATCATTAGCGGACTGGAGTTCTGCTGTGGCGACCCCTAACCGGGAAAAGCTGAAAGACACAAACAAACAAACGTATCAGACACAAAACACAAAACTGAAAGGGTGAGGCTAGTGTCCAGTGTGAGGGCAATGTATTCCATGGTATGGCCTAGTACATTTTACTATGATGTGTAAATAAAACATTTACCGTACTTAAGTGTCTGTGAGAACATGCTAACTGCACAAATAAAATCAAAGAATGTGCTTTTTTTAACTGCAAAACATCAGCACAACAGGCAATAATAACTATCTGTTGTTTATTGTTTTGGAGTGTGTGTGTGTGTGTGTGTGTGTGTGTGTGTGTGTGTGTGTGTGTGTGTGTGTGTGTGTGTGTGTGCACTCGTGTGCATGTGTGTGTGTGTGTGTGACTGTGTATGTGTGTGCAGTGTTGAGTCATTTATTTAATACTGTACAATATATTATATTTTTTATATTTAAAGTAGAGGAACAAACAGAGTAGATACATTAAGAATGATGGAGCATTTATGCATTTATTCTATTTATTTACCCTTTGTTGGCCAAGTTAATCCCACTAGGCCAGCAGCATCTTTTCACGGGAGACCTGAGGTGGTGCTCATACTGACAAGGGGAAATTTGGCCAGGGAGTCAGGTAACTTCCTTTACATTTTTTGATAAGCACCATTGGATCTCTTATATCGACCTGAGTTACTACTAACCCAGACAAAAGGGACCTTGGTCTAATGTCTCATTGAAAGGTGGGCATTTTCAACAGAGCTGCACCCCCTAATGTCACACTGCACTGTAAGTAATGGAAAATAAATACAATCACCCAAGGGGATGAATCGATTTTCTGTTACCAGAAGGACTGGACTACCTGCTTAAGCAATGATACAATTAATTATTTATTGATGTTAAAGTTGGAGGAATGATACAATTAATAATTATTTACTGATGTTAAAGGTGGAGCAGTTTGGTAGTTTTGTATAAAATATAACATAAATGTATCTGTACTGCTTTATCCTTGCACAGCTCACAATAGTATAAGAATACTTTGTAAACAATGACACTCTCAGAAGTAACTGTGTAGCCATCTTACAATGACATTTTACATGCAACTGAAAGATGAGCCATACAAAGCTATGGAAGTCTATATGCTTCAGCTATTATGTTTAGTTGCTTGGCCTGCGCTATGATATGTAGGCTTGCATAGGCAGGAATTTTGGAACTGTAAGTTTCCTTACAAAGTGCAACCTCCCACCACCCCCATAGCAGCAGAACTCCTTTGAGTCTATGATAAGTGTACTAAATACAAAATAATTTAGCAGTGAAAGCCTTTAATGATACACTTCTTAGTACAAACTATGTCACAGTGGATACAGCTGTCTACTCCAGTGGTTCCACAAACCTATTTCCACCCTCTACTTTCTTTTTGATGCTGGGACAAGCGGTGCCCTTTTGCTGGACAAAATGCTGTCTTGTTAGTTAAACAATTGTACGTTTTTTCATAATTATAACAGAGCCACATATTACAGATTATGATGTGCAACTCCCTTTACAGATTAGGATGAGAACCTCCCTCTTGTATACATGATGAGCCAACAAAAACCTATTTTATGAAACTGATCATTCCTTGCACCACACATCGATGGTAACAACTGATTGCAAAATAACCTGTGACATAACTAAAAGTTATGTACATCTGTCTAAGGGAATTCAGTATCTGTAAATATATAGAAATCCATAAAAGATTACTGTGTGCCTAATAAATAGGTAATCAAATAATACCTATTTTATTTACAAATAAATAAAAAGAAATGAACAACCCGGTCTTGGATATAAAATAAAAAACTCAAAAACAAACCCAAGATGTCGGCACATGGAAAGACAACTTTAATATAACAAGTTAAGCACTTTCGTCTTATAGAATGTTAAAACATCATCAGAACAATTAAAACAATGCACAAAGCACTTTAAATAGCCCCACCAAAATGTAACACACCCCCTAAACCAACCAACCATGTTCAAACTTGTTTATCCGGCATTAAAAGACATTTAAGAAGTGATGACACTTAATAAATGAATATAAAATTGAACCTAAGAAAAAATATACCTTATGAATCTATTTTAAAACATTAGCTCTCCTCTTCAATTAACTCACAATGGAGATACTTTCATTGATTCATGTGTGGTGGCATCCAAATAAAGCTGTCAGTACATTTCATGTTGTAATAAAATATTTTCCAATCTCCAGTAAAGTTAGCAGCTGAAACCTGGTCAGTACCAAAAAGTTAAATTTAACAAAGCCCTTGCATACGCTTAGCAAGGGCACTTTTATTGTCATCAGCCTTTTGCAGGCTGTACAAATGTTGGTAAATTCTACAATTAAAACCATTGTTAGTTTTACCAACATACAAAGCCTGACACTGAACACAAAAGGCAAGGTATACTTCCCTTTCTGAATAACAAAAGAACTTGCCCCCCCCCCCCTTGACCCTTTGTTTAATTTGTCATACAACACACCAGAATAATTGTTCTTAACAAATTCACATTGATGACAACTCCCACATCTCATAGTCATAGGGAAGGTGTTGTAGGATTCTGGCAATAGTCTTTCCAAAATATCTTTAATGTTATGTTTTCTTTTATAAGTAAAAACAGGACCATCATTAAATAAAAATTTAGTAGAATCTTCACTTACAAAGAGGGTCCACTTCCTCCATATAACATTTTCAATATCCCTGGCATCAATGGAGTAATGCAACACCATATTCTTGTTTAAATTAAAACCAACTCCCTTTTCACTAAGCAAATCATATTTAGCCTAGAGGCCATACTTTATAATAGGGCTGTATCTATCACTTCTACCAGCCCAAATATTGGCCTCAATAGAATAAAGAATGCCATTGGGGTAACCATGGTCCATAAACATATGTTTTAATCTTAACAAACTTCTCCTTACAAACCTTTTCATTAGATGTAAGTCTGGACACGATAATAAAGTAACTATGTACGATGCCCATTTTTTAATGAAAAGGATGACAACTAGAAAAAAAATAAAAAACTATTACAAAAAGTAGGTTTCCTTTACACTTTGGTCTCAATATTGCCATCAATAGACTTGTACAACAAGATGTTCAAATAATTAATTTCATCAACCCCAATAGAGTGTGTAAACCTGAGAAAGTTGGTATTATCCTCCATGTATTTGAGCAAAACCAAAAATTCATTTAAATCACCTCGCCAAATGAATAACAAATCCTCAAGGTACCAGAAATATCCAGTACATTTATGAAAAAGTGGATGTTTGAAAAGAGTGTCAAGCTCCCATTTCAACAGCAGACAGCTGGCATAAATGGGGGCACAGGAGGCCCCCATAGCAACACCAGAGACTTGTTTGTAAAATTCATCCCCAAAGGTGACAAAGTTGGTTGAAAGTACAATGTCCATGAACTCGTGTATCAAACCTTCTTTTAATTGAGATAAATTACGATGTTTGTGAACCACCTCGTCAAACTACAGTAACCCACCCTCATGGGGAATCACCACCTCGTCAAACTACAGTAACCCACCCTCATGGCGAATCATCACCTCATCAAACTACAGTAAATCGCCCTTATGGGTAATCACCACCTCGTCAAACTGCAGTAACCTGCCCTCATGGGGAATCACCAAGAAGAGGTTAAGAATGGCACAAGTATTTTTTAACTGTGCTGATGATGTCTTAAAATTTTATAAGATGAAAGAGCTTAACTTGTTATATTAAAGTTGTCTTTCCGTGTGCTGACATCTTGGGTTTGTTTTTTAGTTTACTATTTTATTTACAGTAAAGCCATGTAAGACCAGACACTGAAGTGATACATGGGACATAAAAATACCCATCGTACTCAACATTACATGCATATATCCCTGATTCATCTATGGCTGCCAAACGTCATTTTAACTGTTGAAAAATGTTGTAGGGCATGGACAGCTAAGATTATGCTCCAATGTCAAGAAAAAGATAAACTTGTTAACAACTGCCCTAGCATGACACAAAATCATTTCAGAAATTAGAGGGTTGCTTAGCAATTATGCATCCCCCAAGTGCAGTTATAATTGTATAGTGCATGGAGTGCTGAGATTGCACTCAAAAATCAGAAAAAAGGTAACATGTATGAGACCCCTCCATAACAGTGCTTTCGGAGGTGTATAACAATTGTTACACACCCACTGTTATTTTTGGGTCTTACCCAAGGGGTGTTCCTTCACTCTGAGCAGTCCCTGAATATCTTGCCTCATATCCTGTCAGTGGAACTTTACAGATGTCAGTCTATAAATAACTTAAAGCAGTACTTAAAAATTGCTCCTAACTTTTTCAACCAATTCTATTTACATGATGTCTGTGCAACAGCAATCGCTAAGTAATTTTACCCTCTCAAAGCCAGTAAAACACTTCATAGTTTTTTATTCTTTTGAAACTGGTAGCATAGAGAGTAGATAAAACTCAGTGCACTACAAGAGTTATTATTGGGTCGCACCAACCCTAACCAATTATTATGTGTTCTTAATGCCAAGACTCACCTTTAGAGTTTCTCTCTCAAGGTGAATTTCTTGGCATTCATATCTCAAACAAATAATATGAGTAGGATCAGAGACCGTGTCGTAATCCTCAACATCTCACACTAAGAATTAACAGCAGATGGTACCAACTGCCAAGGTACAGCAGCAGAAGGAAAAACAGATCTGTTTCTGCCTACTGGCCATGCCTCTTAAATGTCCCTCGGTTTGTCTCATATTTTTGCTTTATCCCTCATACATTTTTTGATTTTCTGGTAATCACTGAGGATTACAGTCAGTGATGCCAGATGTTAGAGTTGCATACTTCTTATTGTTTAGAAAATGCACACTGATGCAAAACCTGCTGTTCTGTTAACTTTTTCAGTGATTAATGGTCTCTAACAATGAACATTTGTCATCCCGTTATTTTTGCATTTGCCCAGAATTCTTAAGTAAAGAACCCAAGAGGTTCTGTTGCTGTCTGACAACCTGGCTGTGCTCTTGCACCTGTCCTGGCTAGTTCTGGTTCTGTTCTAATCTTAGGTGCCACACCTCACACATGCCCTATATCCCTCTTTCTCTACACAAATGGAATATATATTGGCACTGTATATAGCAGACTATACTTTAAAATGTGCACATCAATACGCAACATATGTAAGCTGTAATGTTCCGCTAAATTTTAACAGCCATGTAAGTATGTCTACCTTTTAAATATTCTCTGTAGTTTGTCAACCATGCATGTAATGTCAAGTTGTTGTATTTTAGTATTTCTGTATTTAATGGACCTTTTATACTTTTTGTAATTCTTTTATATTTTTTGTAATTCTTCTTTACTCTTTTGTACTACTGTACTATATTTTGGAGCTTTTCTCCCTGGGCCTCCACTGATAAAAGACCTGTGTCCAGTCGGACTTTCCTGGTAAACAAATGTAAAATAAATAAAAATAAAATAAATAAATAAATCTCTATGTACTTTACCATAGGATCATAGCAGGTTACTAGGCTATCGACCTGGAGATAATTTCAAGCCTAGCAGTTTCATCCTAATATAATACCATAGATACTCTAGTCAGTACCCAGGATTGTAATTAGAAATGACTGCCCATATCCAGGAGGGTTGTGGATGCGATCTCCATTAAGAAATTATGGTGCCTCATCCATTCATTCAGGTTCCTTTTGAACAATCACACCAAACCTCTCACGTAAAGCTTTGCTCGGCCAACCAAACTTCCAAAACACACAACGGCCAGCAAATGATGTCCCAAATGTTTTATTTAACAAAATCACATAGGATATAAATTATATATCCCAAACTCCAAACCGGTTTCGGTTATCCCTTCTTCAGTGGAGCACAAAAATTAAACAGAGAGCCAACAGAAACACATGATACTATTTATAGTATCTGTTAAACAAAGACTATCCAATCAGAGTATGGTATTATGGTCTAATAAGACCTTAAACACCAAAAGGTTACAAATAAGCATTCAAAAAAGGAAATAAAAATAAAATAAAAATAAAAATGTAAATAAAAATAAAAATAAAAATCAACATAAACCATAGTCAGAAGACCTGCACATAATATTAATTAAATAACATGTGACTCTGCATAATGCTATACGCTATATATTGAAAATATATATATATGCCAGTGGACACTCATTGGTCAACAAGGTACAATAAGTGTATGAATAAATTAAAGATGATCATTAATACCTGGGGGAAATAATGCACCCAAATGTATAATACAATATTTTTCCTTTTGTGTCAAAATATTCTCCCATCCTTGTTGGTGGCTTCTATCACCAACAATCTGATCTATAATAGTAAACCTAAATTTGGCCGTGGGATGTTTAACTGTGTGTTGGTAGAGGGCATTAGTGATTTTTTTATTTCTAATGTTACTTCTATGTTCCCCAATCCTGATTTTTAATGGCCGAGAGGTTTTCCCTACATAAAAAGCGGAGCATTGACAGGTGGCAAGATATATGACCCAACTCATTGAACAATTCCCAAAAAACTTTAAATCATATACCTTGCTAGTATTAGCACTGCTAAAAGATTTTGTTTTATTTATTTCACTGCATGACATACAATGACCGCAGGGGAAAGTGCCAATCAATTCTTTACCCGTCATGGTTAATTGTTTGTACCTAGCACCTCCACTACCATGATGTTTATAATGTGAGAAAATAGAACTTAAAGTTTTGCCCCTTCTATAAGAAAATTGACAACGTGTCCCAAGATGTTGTCGAAGAATCTCATTAGCCATCAAGATGTTCCAATTTCTTTCCACAATTCCTCTAATTATCTGATTATTTCTGCCATATGTGGTAACTAGTCTCAGGACCATATCACCTTTTTTATTTTTCTGACGGTCCTGGTATTCAAGAAGCTGGTTCCTAGTTAAATTATCAGACCAATATTTGGCAGATCTGATATCAAACTCTGAATACCCTCTATCAAGGAATCTGTTCACAAGATCAGAACTGGCTAGCTCATAATCCTCCTTACTGGAATTAATTCTTTTGATATGGCAAAACTGAGATTTAGGGATGTTCCGGACAGTGTGGCGGGGGTGCATACTTGAGGCATGTAGCAATGTATTATATTCAGGATATTTCCTGTATATTTTAGTGCCTAGTGTATTATCAGGCTTCCTATAAACATTGACATCTAAAAATTCAATGGTAGTCATATTGCTGTTGACTGTGAATTCAATGCCTCAAATATTACTGTTCAGATAATCCACAAATTCTTTAAGATATTCCGTATCTGCCCGCCACACCATCCAACAATCATCAAGATATCTACGCCAGATATCCATTTCTACGATGTAAATGTTATGAGATGTGTCGTATATAAGATATTCCTCCAAGTAGGCCATAAAAAGGTCTGCATATATAGGGGCAAATGATGCCCCCATTGCAGTGCCTTGTAGCTGCCAATAGCATTCACCTTGGAAAAAGAATATGTTTTTATTCAGAACATGCTCACACATGCAAATCAAAAGTATATTAAATCCAGGAGGATATATATTAGATTTTTCAAGCCAAAACTGAAGTGCTTGAAGACCAGCCCAATGTGGGATACTGGTGTATAATGATTTTACATCTAATGTACAGAGCAGCCAGTCAGATTCAATCTCAGTCTCTGCTATGATTTGTAAAAATTGTGTAGTATCCTTGATTCTAGCTCTCACATGGACAAGCAATGGTTTCAAATGTTCTGTCAAAAAGGCTGAAAGAGGTTCAGTAAGTGAACCATGACCAGACACTATAGGTCGGCCAGGTGGGGAGGTCAAAGATTTGTGTATTTTAGGAAGTAAATATAATATCTGTTTATTTGGATCCTTAACCGTCAAATGTTTGACAATAGTAGTGGATAAAATGCCATTCTTAACTGCACTACCCAAGAAATTATCAATCTCTTTTTTAAAAGTAGGAGTGGGATCAATATCCATTTTCATATAGCATTTTTTATCGGATAGTTGTCGTAATCCTTCCTGTGTATAATAATCCATGTCCAAAACCACTACCGCCCCACCTTTATCTGCCTTAAGAATCGCTATATCATTGTTGTTTTTCAATTCCTCAAGCGCCTGTCTTTCAGTTTCATGAATATTATCTTTAAGAATATTGAAACCATATGGTGGAAAATGTAAGTCCCTAAGTACAGCCTGTTGAAAAGCTGTAACATGCGTGATAGCAGGAGGTTGAAATGTAGATTTTAAAAATCTAAACTCAGTAGATCTTTGAGCATTATTGTTAACATTATCAGAAAAAAATATCTTTAGATTCAAACTGCGGCAAAATTCCAAAACATCATTGACTGTTTGGTATTGATCACAAAAGAAACCAGGTACAAACCCTAAGCCTTTATTTAGGATTGCTTCTTGTTCCAGAGTGAGCTCAACCTTAGACAAATTAAGGACATTATGAAATGCAGTGTCATCTATTTTAGAAATGCTTGAACTATTCCATCCATTGATTCCAAATCTGGACCTATTATGGTGTTTCCTCCCCCCGCGTCATTTCTTCTTACCCCAAAAGGGGTAGGTATATTACTTCTTTTTTTGTAAGGTGAGTGATCAGATGTAATACCCTCACTGTCAGTGGGAGAAGACTCATCACCCGAGGTACTGGTATATATATGCTCCTTATTTTTGAGAATGGGTCTGGGTCGTTTCCTTGATCTGGCACCGCCCCTACCCGTAGTCATATCCTTAAATCTGACTGATTTTTGTAATTCAAAAGGGCGATCTTTAATCTCAGCAAAGTTTGAGTCTATTGTCCTTTCATAATAATCTGACAGTAATTGTACAAACCTCATAGATCCTTCTTGAGCTGCCTCAAACCACTCATTGGTCAACCTCTCTTCAGATCTGCTGACCATGGGTTTTAACTTAATTCTAAGTCCCCGGGGGACAAATTTTTTATATAAATAGGCCTGAGATTAAAGATCTTAGCACTATTTGCAAACAATTTGAATCTAATAGCAACTACAGTACCTTGGTAGCCAATTTATCTAGGGAACTGACCCAGTATGATAAACTGACGAAAGAAAGGAAAATCAAAAAGTTCAATCGGGACGTCAATGACTATGCTAGGGGACGCCCTTTTGAATTACAAAAATCAGTCAGATTTAAGGATATGACTACGGGTAGGAGCGGTGCCAGATCAAGGAAACGACCCAGACCCATTCTCAAAAATAAGGAGCATATATATACCAGTACCTCGGGGGATGAGTCTTCTCCCACTGACAGTGAGGGTATTACATCTGATCACTCACCTTACAAAAAAAGAAGTAATATACCTACCCCTTTTGGGGTAAGAAGAAACGACGCGGGGGGAGGAAACACCATAATAGGTCCAGATTTGGAATCAATGGATGGAATAGTTCAAGCATTTCTAAAATAGATGACACTGC
Organism: Protopterus annectens; assembly: GCF_019279795.1. Taxonomy (NCBI): domain Eukaryota; kingdom Metazoa; phylum Chordata; order Ceratodontiformes; family Protopteridae; genus Protopterus; species Protopterus annectens. The sequence continues at coordinate 118,317,477 of NC_056746.1, read as the reverse complement.
ATTTCATAATGTCCTTAATTTGTCTAAGGTTGAGCTCACTCTGGAACAAGAAGCAATCCTAAATAAAGGCTTAGGGTTTGTACCTGGTTTCTTTTGTGATCAATACCAAACAGTCAATGATGTTTTGGAATTTTGCCGCAGTTTGAATCTAAAGATATTTTTTTCTGATAATGTTAATAATAATGCTCAAAGATCTACTGAGTTTAGATTTTTAAAATCTACATTTCAACCCCCTGCTAACACGCATGTTACAGCTTTTCAACAGGCTGTACTTAGGGACTTACATTTTCCACCATATGGTTTCAATATTCTTAAAGATAATATTCATGAAACTGAAAGACAGGCGCTTGAGGAATTGAAAAATAATGATATAGCGATTCTTAAGGCAGATAAAGGTGGGGCGGTAGTGGTTTTGGACATGGATTACTATACACAGGAAGGATTACGACAACTATCCGATCAAAAATGCTATATGAATATGTATATTGATCCCACTCCTACTTTTAAAAAAGAGATTGATAATTTCTTGGGTAGTGCAGTTGAGAATGGCATTTTATCCACTACTATTGTCAAACATTTGACGGTTAAGGATCCAAATAAACAGATATTATATTTACTTCCTAAAATACACAAATCTTTGACCTCCCACCTGGCCGACCTATAGTGTCTGGTCATGGTTCACTTACTGAACCTCTTTCAGCCTTTTTGACAGAACATTTGAAACCATTGCTTGTCCATGTGAGAGCTAGAATCAAGGATACTACACAATTTTTACAAATCATAGCAGAGACTGAGATTGAATCTGACTGGCTGCTCTGTACATTAGATGTAAAATCATTATACACCAGTATCCCACATTGGGCTGGTCTTCAAGCACTTCAGTTTTGGCTTGAAAAATCTAATATATATCCTCCTGGATTTAATACACTTTTGATTTGCATGTGTGAGCATGTTCTGAATAAAAACATATTCTTTTTCCAAGGTGAATGCTATTGGCAGCTACAAGGCACTGCAATGGGGCATCATTTGCCCCTATATATGCAGACCTTTTATGGCCTACTTGGAGGAATATCTTATATACGACATCTCATAACATTTACATCGTAGAAATGGATATCTGGCGTAGATATCTTGATGATTGTTGGATGGTGTGGCGGGCAGATACGGAATATCTTAAAGAATTTGTGGATTATCTGAACAGTAATATTTGGGGCATTGAATTCACAGTCAACAGCAATATGACTACCATTGAATTTTTAGATGTCAATGTTTATAGGAAGCCTGATAATACACTAGGCACTAAAATATACAGGAAATATCCTGAATATAATACATTGCTACATGCCTCAAGTATGCACCCCCGCCACACTGTCCGGAACATCCCTAAATCTCAGTTTTGCCATATCAAAAGAATTAATTCCAGTAAGGAGGATTATGAGCTAGCCAGTTCTGATCTTGTGAACAGATTCCTTGATAGAGGGTATTCAGAGTTTGATATCAGATCTGCCAAATATTGGTCTGATAATTTAACTAGGAACCAGCTTCTTGAATACCAGGACCGTCAGAAAAATAAAAAAGGTGATATGGTCCTGAGACTAGTTACCACATATGGCAGAAATAATCAGATAATTAGAGGAATTGTGGAAAGAAATTGGAACATCTTGATGGCTAATGAGATTCTTCGACAACATCTTGGGACACGTTGTCAATTTTCTTATAGAAGGGGCAAAACTTTAAGTTCTATTTTCTCACATTATAAACATCATGGTAGTGGAGGTGCTAGGTCCAAACAATTAACCATGACGGGTAAAGAATTGATTGGCACTTTCTCCTGCGGTCATTGTATGTCATGCAGTGAAATAAATAAAACAAAATCTTTTAGCAGTGCTAATACTAGCAAGGTATATGATTTAAAGTTTTTTGGGAATTGTTCAATGAGTTGGGTCATATATCTTGCCACCTGTCAATGCTCCGCTTTTTATGTAGGGAAAACCTCTCGGCCATTAAAAATCAGGATTGGGGAACATAGAAGTAACATTAGAAATAAGAAAATCACTAATGCCCTCTACCAACATACAGTTAAACATCCCACGGCCAAATTTAGGTTTACTATTATAGATCGGATTGTTGGTGATAGAAGCTACCAACAAGGATGGGAGAATATTTTGACACAAAAGGAAAAATATTGGATTATACATTTGAGTGCATTATTTCCCCCAGGTATTAATGATCATCTTTAATTTATTCATACACTTATTGTACCTTGTTGACCAATGAGTGTCCACTGGCATATATATATATTTTCAATATATAGCGTATAGCATTATGCAGAGTCACATGTTATTTAATTAATATTATGTGCAGGTCTTCTGACTATGGTTTATGTTGATTTTTATTTTTATTTTTATTTACATTTTTATTTTTATTTTATTTTTATTTTCTTTTTTGAATGCTTATTTGTAACCTTTTGGTGTTTAAGGTCTTATTAGACCATAATACCATACTCTGATTGGATAGTCTTTGTTTAACAGATACTATAAATAGTATCATGTGTTTCTGTTGGCTCTCTGTTTAATTTTTGTGCTCCACTGAAGAAGGGATAACCGAAACCGGTTTGGAGTTTGGGATATATAATTTATATCCTATGTGATTTTGTTAAATAAAACATTTGGGACATCATTTGCTGGCCGTTGTGTGTTTTGGTCCTTTTGAACAATGTCATACGGGTGCTCTGCTTCACATGCATTGGCAGCCTATTCCAAAGATGTGGTAGTCACTGGGAGACAAATCTGTCCCTCCAGCATGTCTTATTCAAGTCGCAGGCCATATTTATGTCCCTGGAATGGGTATGTCTAGTTCCGCTTGATTTACAGATGTGCAGCGAGTTCATTACGTTTGGATCAGATCGCTCTGTAAGCCAGGCATACATCTCCCCTAAGAAGTCTATATAATACTGAGTATAGAGACAGGGACTTTATTCAGTCTGTGTAAGGCATGTGATGGAGTCCCTTGATCTTCTTAGTTAGATACCTCTGAGGTCTCTTCAGCTGCTGCAGGTGCTTTGTACGGTACATGCTGAAAGGGGTGTTATACTCAATTATGAGCTTGATTAGTGACGAGTATACAGGGGTTATAACCTCCTTTGCTCTAGAGGCAATGCTTTTGCTAAACAAGTGTGCTATGTAGAGAGCCCTCCTTACTACAGGAGACACATGGTGGTCAAAGTTAAAGTCCCAGTCTACTTGTGATCCCACATCTCTTACCACTTCGTAGGTACATAGGGTATTGTTGTTAATTTGCTAGTGTGAAGGGATATTGTTTGTACCAAAGGGAATGATGATGCATTTCTTTGCATTCAGTTTGGGACCGTAACTAAGACACCAGTCATTGGTTTGTGTAAGACCCTCCTGAAGTATACTGACATAATTTGAGGATTCAATAACTGCAGCCAGTTTGCAGTGTGCAAACATGGTCAAGCACATCCCCTTAGTTTTGGCCTGAACTTCTGAGAAGTATATACCAAGTAATAGGGGCCCCAGCACTGACCCTTGTAGCACCCCAACTGCTGACAGGTCTACTGGTTGATGAGGAGTCCCCCACTTTGATAGTGTGTTACAGGTTTGTGAGCCACCTGGCAACTTATTTTATAACAAAGGAGTTTACATTCAGTTTGCTACGTTTATCGGTAATGCCTGAGAATGGGATTATGTTAAAGGCCTTTGCCAAGTCAAGGTATGCCCTCATCAATGGCCCTGGTCACATTTTTAAATAAATCCACCAGATTTAACAGGCAAGCTCTACCCTTGGCCAAGCCAAATTGGGTCAGATCCAGGGTTTGGAAGTCGCCTATGTCTTTATTTATGAAGTCCATGATGATACGTTCCATGGTTTTATAGATGAGGCTGGTCAGACTTATGGGTCTATACTTCCCTGGGTCTGTTGCTAAGCCACCTTTGTGGAGGGGAATAACTGTTGCTGTTCTCCATTTTGCAAGAAGAAAGCCTGTGGTTAGGCTTTGATTGAATAGGGAACTTAATGGTGATGTTAGTTCATGCTTTAGTTTGTTTAGAAGACTGCCTGGGATGCCGTCTGTTCCCATAGAGGCTGTGTTTTTTGCCTTAGACAAGGCTTTAATGACCTGCTCTTCAGATATGTAGGGTGGGAGGATATTGGAGGTAAGGTTTGCGATAAGTTTGGAGGGGATAAGGGAGTAACATTTTCACCAAATCTATCTACTAGCAAGTTTGCTATCTCTGCAGGATCAGTGTGTGTGATACCTTAGTCACTAGTTCAGCACATGCTTGGGTCATATCGTTTAGGCTATGTATGTAGCTGTAAAAGGCCTTATGGTTATCCTTTGCTCTGACTGCTAAATTTTTCTCAAAGTTACCCTTAGCAGATTTCACATGCTGTCTTATTTGCCTGTTTAGGCTGAGGAGGGTGCTTTTCCATTGTTGAGGCCTTGCCTTATTTTTCTTAGACAGCAACTTTTCGCATTCATTGTAAGGTTTGTTGATGCTAGATGTCCACCAGGGTGGCTTGTTGTTACTTGGGGCTCTAGCTTTGATTCTCTATGGAAAAGTCAAGTCTATACACTTATATAAGTGCTAGCACAGAGCTTCAGTGTAAGCTATGGTGTAGTTACCACTTCCAGCTAGGGGTGGGGCTCGGAAGGCATTTATACCTTCTCTTAGGAGGGTATAGTTTGCTTTGGAGAAGTTGTGAGTTCTGGTATTAGTGCTAGTTCGAAGGTGACTGATTTGTGATCAGATTTGACTAATGATGGTCTGAGAGTTGCAGTGGTGCATCTGTTTGTCATGTTAGTGAGGACCAGATCTAGTACATTTGTTCCTCTTGTTGGGATTTGAACAATTTGTTCCAGGGCATTTGAGTTAACAAAGGCAAGGAACTTTTGCACCAGTGAATTAGGGGTTAGAATAGGTTTCCAAGTTGATGGTGAGATAATTGAAATCCTCCATGACCAGAGTGTTTGGCAATATTTGGACTGAATAAATTCCAGTTTGGTCTCATGTGCATCATGATCCAAGGAGGGGGATCTATAACTAGTGTAAGGATATTAGGTATTGTTATCTGTGCTAGCATGTCTGGCTGAAGTTTTATAAATAATTGTAACTTATCCTGTGTTACATATGCCAGCATGACTAGCTATAAATTTGTAAATAAGTTTATTCTTTTGATTATCATGCTTATTTATGCAAGATGTTTGAACGTCAAACAATGTTCTTCTGGCTGACCAAATGAAAATGTTTCTTTTTAAAGAGAATTCGGAATTTAGGTTATGCCAGAGTCAGCTGAACAGGATGTGATGTCATTGTGTGCCAGAGCTGGGAGAATAGAATCTTCACTGCAGCTGTTTGTTTACTTTTCAAATACTGCTATGAGAGAATAGAATACTCATAGCAGCTTCCTGTTACTTTAAAAAAATCTGCTATAAAAGCAGGTCCTGAGTCAGTGAATGTGTGATAGTTGTATAGTAGTAGTTCAGTTGTTTCCAGAGTTATTCAGTTGTTTTCATAGTAGTTGTCCCAGTTACTGAGGACAAACAACAGCCTTGACTGTGGGCATAATTCCTCATCTTGCCTTGCAGAAGTAAGAGTATAATCTTGCCTCGCTGAGTTATTTAGATTAGGTAGGAACAGTTAATCTTCAGATAGTCAGGGAACTACAGCTAGTTAGTTAGAGGTTTTCTAAAATCAGTGTGAAATCCATCCAACAGTGTTGTTTTCATATTTCCTGTGTGTGAAACTCTATTGTTTATTGGAATCAGTTATTCAGTATTTGCATGTTTTAAATCCTTAACTTGAGAGTGTTATGCTTATTGAAATAACACAAGAGCCACTCCAAAAAGCCTTACTACTTGGGATACATGCTACCATTTGTTTCAATATCTATTTTACCCAATGTATTTAAACACCCATTTTGAATGGTATTGTGGTATTTGACTGGTGGCAGCCATTACCATGCAATTTGGGCAAAGAAACATAGCAGATAAATTTGTGTTAGTCTTTTCCAAGACTGTGTGTATGTGTGAATATCTGACATTTAAGAGTGAGTGTGTCAGATACCTAGAGCTGAGACACAGTCCTCTGCAGTGGTTAGTGTGGAGACTCATTTGGGGACCTATTGTGAAGCATATAGTCAAATCGCAGGTTTTGAACCTGTTTCCAGTGTACTCTTAGAAGAAACAGTGCATTTCTATCCCTGCTTTTAGTGACACCCCTTACTGGAGACAGTGGTGAGGACTGAGACTCCTTAGTTATTGCCCTGGGATAAAGAGGGTTGTCACATACTGGTGGCAGTGGTGTTAAATTTTAATTGAGCTTTAGTAGCCTGTGGGTAGTTGTCACTGAGGTGTGCACTGCCGTCAAACACAAGGTAAACATACAGAGTTTCATTGTTCCAATAGTTTTTTTTTTTCCATTTTTTAGTCAGTTTAGTCAGGTACAGCAGGCAAAGATGTCAGCAGAAGACTATAGTAAGCTGGCAAAGAACCAGATGGCCAAGGTGTGTGAAGCCAAAGGACTGGTGCATGCCAACCTGACTAAGGAAGTGATGATCTCAGCCTTAGTCACAGTTGCAGAGCAGACAAGCAGCTTGGAGGATATCCAGTTTGGCATTATGGATATGCAGCCTTCCTAGACAGGACAGTTCACCTTTTACCAGGGGACTTAAAAATCCATCTGGACTTAAAGACACTTGAACTGGAAGCCAAACATTTGGAGGCTGAGAAGAGGGAGAAGTAGCATCAGCATTGGAGGCTGAGGAGAGGGAGAAGCAGCATCAGCATTGGAGGCTGGGGAGAGGAGAAGCAGCATCAGCATTGGAGGCTGAGGAGAGGAAGAAGCAGCCTCAGCATGAACTGTGGCATTTGGAGATGGATATGAGTGGCAGAGACAGCATGAAAAGGAGTGTTTAACCATTCAGCAGGATCATGGAGGTAATAGTAAAGGGAATGACCAAAACCCAGAGGCCATAGAGGTTATAATCTTTTTCCTTAGTGCAGGAAGGGAGATGACTTTGATAGTTTTATTTGTATATCTAAGAGGGTATGCAAACAGGATATTGCTGACCAAGGGGTCTGGGTATGGTTCCTGACCCTCTTACTCCATGGTAGAGCTGTTAACGCAATTGCTAAACTGACTAATATTGATTGTTTGAATTACAATAGTGTAAAATGATGTCTACTAAAATGTATAGAAAAACATGTTGTGAACATAAATGCAAGGCAGATGAAAGTATACACGATTACATTGCTAATTTAAGCACTTACTTTCACAGGTGAGTGAGTGGGGGTCAGGTCACCACTTTTGAAGGACTGGCAGACCTTTTGGTGACAGAACAAGCTCTCAGCACTTTGTCCGACGACATGAGGATCTGGTTGGCAGACCAACAGTGTAACTCTGCAAATGAGTTGGAAAGAAAAAGGGATCTCTACTTGGCAAGCAGGGCACCACTTGATAAGAAAGGGATTCCCAGTGCTGCACATAGACATAAGGGAACCTATGGAGGCAGGCTAAACCACTCCAATAGAGTTCACCAGTAATATGGTAGCCACTAGTTCAAACACATGGTCAGGATCAGGGATTAGATGTTTCAAATGTAATCAGAGGGGCCATGTAGCATACAAATGTCCATTGAAGCAAGGGGAGAAACCAAAGGTGAGGGAGTCAGCAAGGGGGAATGACAGAATGACAGTGGTAAGTTGTCTGGAAGCAAACTATCACCAAAATGTGTATCCTATCTTAGTGGACAGAAGACAGGCCACTACCAAGATAGACACAGCTGCGTCTATAACCATTGTGAGGCCTGCGTGGTTAAGGAGGAGCAGTACTTGCTTGGGCAGTCCACACAAGTCAGAGCTTTGGGTAGGACCCCATTCCAAATATCTATGGCTAGGGTTCAGCTTGACTGGGAGGATGGAAAAGGGAACAAGCTGGTCGATGTGTTTGAGGATATCTCTGAAGATGTCTTAATAAGGAATGATTTTAATAACATAGTACCTTATCTGCATGCAATTACATGCAGTCAAGCTTGGAGACAGGTGTGTAGGTCTGGTAGTCTGGGGATAGCCTCAGACAGATCCTATGCCTGAAGCTGGGGCTCATGATGTGGTTACTTTAGGGAGGAAGCTAACTTGTAGCAGTGAGCCTGAAGGTAAACCACAGCTGCTGGTAGGTACTGGTGTTCCCGTGGACATGGTGACTGCAAGAACAGATGTGAGTGGTAGTACCCAGGGTGACAGTGAGGCACCACTGTCAGAAGATACCAGGCTTCCTGTGGAAGGGGAGCTGGAAGAGGTTACAAAGGAAGAGTTGAGACAGGGTTAGCTTTTGGATCCTACTTTATGAGGCTTGAGGCAGGCAACTAAGGAGGCACATGATGCTCAAGGAAAAAGGGAGTCTGTATACTGGAACAATGAGTTACTGTACAGAGAGTGACCACCTGTACAGAGAGTGACCACTGAGGGAGGGCTAGAGGGTGAGGCAATACAGCAGTTGGTACAGCCCAGAGCCTACCATCATGCACCTCTAGCCATAGCCCAGGACATTCCTTTTGCAGAAAACAAAGGGTTACTGTATACAGAGTGACCACTGAGGGAGGGCTAGAGGGTGAGACAATACAGCATTTGATAGCTTCCAGACCCTACCATCTGGCACTTCTAGCCATAGTCCATGAATTACTTTTGCCGGTCATATGGCCATAAAGTGTACTAAGAGACATATTATGCAAAACTTATATTGGCCTGTGATTGTAAAGGATGTAGAAGGCTACTGCAGGACCTGTAAGCAGTGTCAAAAGGTAGGCAAGAAAGGAGAAAAGGTCAAGGCTCTGTTGATGCCTTTGCCTGTAATTGAAGAGCCATTTCAGAGGGTAGCTATGGAAATTGTGGGACCTCTGAGTACTCCAAGTTCCATAGGGAAGAAGTATATCCTGGTGATCGTAGGTTATGCTACTAAATACCCTAAGGCAGTGGCTCTGTTCTCCACTGAGGCAGAAAAAGTGTCAAATGCTTTGTTAGAAATGTTCAGGGGGTAGGTTTTCTGACGGACATACTGACTGACTGAGGTGCCAACTTTATGTCAGACCTGCTGGTTGTCTGCAGAAGCATTGTGGAGTGAAGCATCTAAAAACCCCCACCCACCCCCACTATCCACAGACTAATGGTCTTGTGTAGAGGTTAAACTTTACATTAAAGACTATGCTACAGGCATTTGCAGACAAGTTTAAAAGGGAGTGGGACAAATATTTGCCACATTTGCTATTTGCATAGAGATGTACCTCAGGAATCTATAGGTTTTTCACCCTTTGAGTTGCTGTATGTGGTGAAGGGGCCTTTAGATTTGATTTGTGATGAGTGGGAGGGTGAGTGTGAAACCCACAATGTGTCTGTTGTGACATATGTCCTAAACTTCAGGACTAGGCTTAGGGAGCTCATGGGCTTGACTCAGGAAAACCTGGCTGCAGCCCAACAGAAGAAAAAGATTTGGTATGGCAGAAAGGTGCTTATTCCTGTCCTAACCAGACTGTATAAAACATTCTACTCTGTGTATTACTAATCAGTAGCAGATCTATACACATTTTTGTACAGTGTTTTATTACTGTAAATATTATCTTGTAAAAATGTTGATCTGTAACTGAAGCTTTTCTCCCAAGGCCTCCAGTGAAAATGGGTTTTTGACCCAGTGGACTTTCCAATCCATACCAATCAGTAAATAAATAAATAAATAATGTACGTAACTCAATAATGTGTAGACAGTGGGTGTAAGTAATGTTTGTGACCCAAAATGTATTAACAACAGCTGCTTTCTTTGAATGTAGCAAACTGTTTTATACAGTTTATATCTATTGCTTTAAGTGTAGAGAGGTACCTGCTTGTATTAATAAGAACAGGTTTGCTGACTAAGAATTTGGAGGGAATATAAAAACAGAGCATAGACAAGGCTGTGCAGACAGTGCTTGTCCTTGGCAAATGGCTGCAGCTCTAGGAGAAAGAACCAACCACAGTGAAGCACGACCATAGAGAAGAAGGAGAAAGAACCAACCACAGTGAAGCACGACCTTAGAGAAGAAGGAGAAAGAACCAACCACAGCGAAGCACGACCATAGAGAAGAAGGAGAAAGAACCAACCACAGTGAAGCACGACCATAGAGAAGAAGGAGAAAGAACCAACCACAGTGAAGCATGACCTTAGAGAAGAAGGAGAAAGAACCAACCACAGTGAAGCACGACCTTAGAGAAGAAGGAGAAAGAACCAACCACAGTGAAGCACGACCTTAGAGAAGAAGGAGAAAGAACCAACCACAGTGAAGCACGACCTTAGAGAAGAAGGAGAAAGAACCAACCACAGTGAAGCACGACCATAGAGAAGAAGGAGAAAGAACCAACCACAGTGAAACACGACCATAGAGAAGAAGGAGAAAGAACCAACCACAGTGAAGCATGACCATAGAGAAGAAGGAGAAAGAACCAACCACAGTGAAGCACGACCTTAGAGAAGAAGGAGAAAGAACCAACCACAGTGAAGCATGACCTTAGAGAAGAAGGAGAAAGAACCAACCACAGTGAAGCACGACCTTAGAGAAAAAGGCGAAAGAACCAACCACAGTGAAGCACGACCATAGAGAAGAAGGAGAAAGAACCAACCACAGTGAAGCACGACCATAGAGAAGAAGAAGAAAGAACCAACCACAGTGAAGCACGACCATAGAGAAGAAGGAGAAAGAACCAACCACAGTGAAGCACGACCTTAGAGAAGAAGGAGAAAGAACCAACCACAGTGAAGCATGACCTTAGAGAAGAAGGAGAAAGAACCAACCACAGTGAAGCACGACCTTAGAGAAGAAGGAGAAAAAACCAACCACAGTGAAGCACGACCTTAGAGAAGAAGGAGAAAGAACCAACTACAGTGAAGCATGACCTTAGAGAAGAAGGAGAAAGAACCAACCACAGTGAAGCACGACCTTAGAGAAGAAGGAGAAAAAAACAACCACAGTGGAGCACGACCTTAGAGAAGAAGGAGAAAGAACCAACCACAGTGAAGCACGACCTTAGAGAAGAAGGAGAAAGAACCAACCACAGTGAAGCACGACCTTAGAGAAGAAGGAGAAAAAAACAACCACAGTGGAGCACGACCTTAGAGAAGAAGGAGAAAGAACCAACCACAGTGAAGCACGACTTTAGAGAAGAAGGAGAGAGAACCAACCACAGTGAAGCACGACCATAGAGAAGAAGGAGAAAGAACCAACCACAGTGAAGCACGACCATAGAGAAGAAGGAGAAAGAACCAACCACAGTGAAGCACGACCATAGAGAAGAAGGAGAAAGAACCAACCACAGTGAAGCACGACCATAGAGAAGAAGGAGAAAGAACCAACCACAGTGAAGCACGACCATAGAGAAGAAGGAGAAAGAACCAACCACAGTGAAGCACGACCTTAGAGAAGAAGGAGAAAGAAGCAACCACAGTGAAGCACGACCTTAGAGAAGAAGGAGAAAGAAGCAACCACAGTGAAGCACGACCATAGAGAAGAAGGAGAAAGAACCAACCACAGTGAAGCACGACCATAGAGAAGAAGGAGAAAGAACCAACCACAGTGAAGCACGACCATAGAGAAGAAGGAGAAAGAACCAACCACAGTGAAGCACGACCATAGAGAAGAAGGAGAAAGAACCAACCACAGTGAAGCACGACCATAGAGAAGAAGGAAAAAGAACCAACCACAGTGAAGCACGACCTTAGAGAAGAAGGAGAAAGAACCAACCACAGTGAAGCACGACCTTAGAGAAGAAGGAGAAAGAACCAACCACAGTGAAGCACGACCATAGAGAAGAAGGAGAAAGAACCAACCACAGTGAAGCACGACCTTAGAGAAGAAGCTGCAAAATATTCCTCCCACAAGAAATCTAGAGAGAGAGAGAGACAGTTACCGTGCAGCAATGGAAGACTTTGGTTGTGTATTTTAGTGCAGTTTTAGTGCATTTTGCTTGGAAAATGTGCCTTATTTGTACTTGCATAAAATAAACTGCATTATTTTATAAAGAATGGTGGTCCCAGCTGTACTAATCTTCCACTATCTGTATCTATATCTATATCTATACCTACATCTATATCTATCTAGAGTAGTCACCTAAGAAGGAGAAAAGGGAAACCACAACTGAGAGCTAAGTTTGGTCTAAAATGTTTATTGGTGTGTTTTTAGGTTAGTCAGGGTTAAGATATGAGCATGAGTATAGTTTGATTATCGCAGTCTACTTTATATAGTTAGTTGGGGTTTAGGCATGGACATAGCCAGACTCTGTGCATGTGTGTTTTCAGGGAAATTTTGAATTGAGGGAAGGAGATATTAGTGGTTACTTCTGGAGGCAGGGGGTTCCATTTTTTTTCCAGCAGAGTTGGAAAACAATGAATCTCCAGCTGAGTTGTAGGCTTTGGTTGTTTGTACAGCTCTAGCTATATTGTTATAGCAGCTGGTGATTTTGTTGAGGTTTGCTTTAGATAGATTAGTGAGGATGGGTGAGGCATATAGAAGAGAAGATAGAAGATGTGTGCGGGCTATTACGGTTCTGTCAGTTGGGGTTAGAAATTTCTTTATCCTGTACATGGAGCCTATTTTTTTATTTACTGTTTTTATGGTTTTGTCTATATGGGCATTATAATTCAGATTGTTGTCAATAATTATACCTAATAGTTTAGGGTTTGGTTCAGGAGAGATTATGGTGCCATTGTTTGAAGATACTGTAATTACTGGTGGTGTTAGCTTATGGGTGGGGGAGAAAAGTAGTAGTTTGGTTTTGTTTGGGTTCAATAGGAGAAGATGATTATTAAGCCAGTTCTCTACTTTGTTGAAGGTAGTCTGGGTTATGAATTGTAACTCTGTGGGAGTAGAGGCAGTGCAGATTAGAGTAGAATCCTCTGCGTACTGTATGGTAGTTGCCTGTGGTATGACTTTGGGCAGATCATTGATGAATATAAAGAAAAGAAGGGGACCCAGAATAGAACCTTGGGGTACTCCAAGGGTGACAGCCAGTTCTCTACTTTGTTGAAGGTAGTCTGGGTTATGAATTGCAATTCTGTGGGAGTAGAGGCAGTGCAGATTAGAGTAGAATCATCTGCGTACTGTATGGTAGTTGCCAGTGGTATGACTTTGGGTAGATCATTGATGAATATAGAGGAAAGAAGGGGACCCAGAATAGAACCTTGGGGTACTCCAAGGGTGACAGGTAGAAGTGGGGATAGTTTATCTTTCCACAAGACAGCTTGTTGTTGATCTTTCAGGTATGAGTGGAACCAGTTACATACTGGGTTATCTATGGGCAGTGATTTTAGAGAGTCTAAGAGTAAGTTGTGATTTACCATGTCGAATGCTTTTGATAGATCGAGGAAGAGGGCAGAGGAGAGCATGTTTTGATTACAGTTGTGATTTACTGTGTGAGAGAAGGGCAGTGGTTGTACTGTGGGCTGGTCTGAAACCATGCTGTGATGAGGTTAGGAGAGAATGGTGAGTAAGGGGAGAAGGGCAGTGGTTGTACTGTGGGCTGGTCTGAAACCATGCTGGGATGAGGTTAGGAGAGAATGGTGAGTAAGGTGAGAAGGGCAGTGGTTGTACTGTGGGCTGGTCTGAAATCATGCTGGGATGAGGTTAGGAGAGAATGGTGAGTAAGGTGAGAAGGGCAGTGGTTGTACTGTGGGCTGGTCTGAAACCATGCTGGGATGAGGTTAGGAGAGAATGGTGAGTAAGGTGAGAAGGGCAGTGGTTGTACTGTGGGCTGGTCTGAAACCATGCTGTGATGAGGTTAGGAGAGAATGGTGAGTAAGGTGAGAAGGGCAGTGGTTGTACTGTGGGCTGGTCTGAACCCATGCTGGGATGAGGTTAGGAGAGAATGGTGAGTAAGGTGGGCTAATAGTTGCTTCTGTATGCATTTTTCCATTATTTTGGCTAGGGGAGATAGTATTGTGATAGGTCTGTAGTTAGAGAGCTCTGTGGAGTTACCTCACTTATGAAGTGGAAGAATGTGAGCGATTTTCCAACTGGAGGGGAAGTAGGATTCTTGGATTGTATGATTGATTAAGATGGAGATAGGGTAAGCTATTTCTTTAGCAGCCTTTTGTAGGAATTCTGCGGGAAGTAGGTTGGCTGCAAGGGTGGTAGGTTTTAATTTCTTGAGTAAAGATTTGATATAGTCAGTGGGGATAGGCTCAAATTTTAAGGGTGGGGGTATGTATGAATAGGTGGGATGGTAGATGAAGAGGAGGGAGATAGATTATTGGCTAGGGACTTGACGGTTTCAGTGAAAAAAGTGTTAAAGGTATTAGCTACTGAATCAGAGGGTAATTGTATGGTAGATGAGGGGGTTGGGGTAGAAGATTTACCTGGGTTGAGCAGCTTATTCAGACCTGACCATAATTTTTGAGGCTGATTTTGGTGCTTTTGCTGTAAATTGCAAAAGTAGTTTTGCTTATCTAATAGTGTAGATCTTTTAGCTTCATTTCTTGCCTGCTTGTATGTTATGTGGACTTGTGGGGATTTGGTAGCTTTCCATGAGGACCATGCTCTATTTTTGATAGTAATTTTTTGTCTGGTAGTATTGGTTAGCCATAGTGCTATTTTGTTTTTGGTTCTGATTCTGCGTATGGGAGCATACTTGTCTAAGATGGCTAGGAATGTAGTGTTGAATTCTGAAACTGCTTGGTCAAGGGGTAGAGTTTTAAGATTGACCCATTTACATAGGCCTAGATCAGATTGGAAACTATTTAGGTTAAAGTTCTTTGTGTACCTGAGGGTTTTAAAGGTGGTGTGGAGGGGCATGTTGTCTCTTTTCCTAATTATGTAGGTTAGGAGGTGGTCGCTCAAGTCCTCATGTAGGGTACCTGCTTCTAATTATGTAGGTTAGGAGGTGGTCGCTCATGTCCTCAGGTGGGGTGCCTGCTTTGTAGAGCTGGTGTTTGATATTTATTAAGATCCAGTCTATAATGCTTTCCTTTTTGTTAGATTTGTTGATTCTGGTGGGGGTTGTAATAGTTTGTGAGAAACCATGTAAGTTAATATGGGTGGTTGGGAAGTGTGCTGAACAAGTTGTCCAATCAATGTTGAAGTCTCCAAGTACTATTGTTTCTTGGGGGTGGTTTGAGGATAACCATTGGAGTGTGGTTTCTAAGGTGTTAATGTTATTGCCTGGAGGAATATAACTACATACTATGTTTATTGATTTGTTTTTGTTAAGTTGAATTCTTGAGATTATAGTTTCAGTGTTGGTAGTTGTTAGGTCAAGTGGGGTGCTAATTGTGGATAACTCTAGAGAGGATTTATATAGGATGGCTACTCCACCTCCTTTTTTCCCTTTACGGTCCTGTCTTATTATATTGTAGTGGGGTGGTAATATTTCATTGTCAGGGATAGAGGGTTTAAGCCAGGTTTCTGAAAGGCAGAAAATGTCTGGTGAGTGTATATCTAGGAGTGCATGTAGGTGGTGGAGTTTATTATTTATACTTCTGATATTTAGATGGCTCACTAGAAATGATTTTGGGGCATTATGTGAGCATCTTATGTTGGTAGGGATTTTATCTGTGGGGTTAGTGGTAGTTGTTGAGCTTGGGTCAGGGTTAGGATGGATGTCACCGTCAGCTGTGAGGTTACGTAGGCTTTGTATGAGTTTGTTGAACTTTAGTAGGAGTTGGCAATAGGTCTTAGTTCTTGGGTTTAAGTATTTTGGTGGTATAGGATACAGTGGAGTTTGAGTTGTGCTGTGGGTGTGGAAGTGGAGTTGAAATGTGTGAGGGGTGTGTGTTTGGATGTAGATGTTTGTGCTGGAAGTAGAGTGTTGAAAATTAGGCAGGTGGTGCAATTCATAGGCAGTGAGGAGGTAAAGTATTATGAGTGGGGGTATGAGGTAATACAAAGGTTTCAGTTTTGGGGATGAGGAGGGAGTAGGTGGATACATGGTGGGTATGGAGGTAGTTAGACCTGAGAGAAATATAGGAGTTGTGATAGAGGAGTTTTGAGTGTAGGGGAAAGTGGGAGTAAGTGAATGGATGTGTGGGGGGTGAGTTATGACAGGATGAGAGAGTTTAGTAGGAGTTGTCAATTAAGGAGGGGAGGGGTTTGTGTAGTATAAGTTTAGTTGTAGTGGGGGTGGGTGAGAATTGGGGGCAGGGTAGGGGAGCGGAGTGAGCCCAGAGGGCGAACGGAGCAGGAAGAGCCAGAGAAGAACAGTATGCAGGGAAAACAATCAGTGGAGTGCTGATTTTTAAGGTAAGTATAAAAGGAAATGGGACGTTGGGCAGCTTAGAAATATATGGAAGTAGTGGGGTGGGAATGGGTCTATCATATAACAAAAGTATAGGGTCTAATGGATGTTTGTCTATCATATAACAAAAGTGTAGAGTCTAATGGATGTTTGTGAGATAGTTTGTACAATGGAGTTAGATTTGCAAGGAGAAAAAGACCTGGGAGGAGGGAGCCACTTAGTGGGCGAAGAGTGTATTATAACCAGAGCTACTCGATGGGCTTGCAGCTCTAAAATATAGCTCTAATTATAGAGGTAGGGTAACACAGGAGTTGTGAAATGGAGGCTTAAGGGTGGGTATTCTAGTGGTTGGGAGGGGGGAGGGTATGGCTGCTGGCTGTCCTGGCTTTGGGTTTTACAAGATGCATCTGAGTTGAAAATAACATTAGTAACTTTTGGATACAGTCAGTATAAAACATGCTTTCTTTTGTCCTTTAGGGAAAAGAGGTCCAAAAAGTTTTGGCAATGTTCCTTAGCTTGGGGAAGAGGCAGCAATCCTGGACAGGGTAGGTAACCCAAGACCAAGTGCAGGTCAGTCGGATACTGATGGATATTTCACAGATACTGTTAGCAAAGCCAGAGATTAAAGCAAACTTGTTTTCTCTGTATTCTTTGATCTCACTAAAGCTTTTGATCTAATCCCTCACCAAAAACTCCTCTATCACTTGTGTTCCCTTGGGCTGTGACAACCCATAATACTACAGTTGAACAATTACTTAACTGACAGATACCAGTCTGTTAAATGGCTCTTCACTTTTCTCTCTTCTTTCCTGTCTGCATTGGTGTGCCACAGGGCTCCATTCGTGTCCCTCTGCTCTTTAATACATTCACTAACAATTTATATAAATCCTCTTGGCAATCTTCCCTCATACAATACACAGATGATTCTGCCCTAATATGCATTTCCAACAACCTAATACATCTTCACAGAATTACTCAAGAAGCGTTTAACTCTGTTGAAAGTTGGATACAGGATAATCATCTGTTACTAAATCCACAAAAAACTAAATTACCTCTCCTTTTTTCAAAATCCCATTTCAATGAAATTCTAGCTATCTCTTACCTCTTACCCTCCCACCTATATGCAGTCCCTATCATGACCAATTTACAAGCCTCACTTAGTTCTAAACTTGAGCAGTGCTATAAAAATGTTTCCAGATTCACTTGCAACAAAACTTAGTGGAACCCCACTGTTTAGCACTAAAAACATAACTGGTTTGGGCTTCTTCACCACCTATCTTACATTCATGTCACCTTAACCATTAAAATTATTCATACTCCATCTGTCTGCCCAGCCATTAGACCTCCTACTTCAATACTATCTTCCAAATCTTCCTCTTCTGTCAAATAAGAAACAACTGCTTACCATCTGCAAACCACAAAGGGTTGCTGGGGTAGATCTCTATTCCAATAATGTAGCTAGAACTTGAAACAAACTTCCTATATCAATCTGGTCTATCGCACACATTCATCTTTTCAAAGCTTTACTAAAAGACTTCCTCTCTGTCTCATAGCTCTGTCCCTGCTCGTATTATGGGATATTGCTGTCTCATAGCTCTGTCCCTGCTCCTATTATGGGATATTGCTGTCTCATAGCTCTGTCCCTGCTCCTATTATGGGATATTGCTGTCTCATAGCTCTGTCCCTGCTCCTATTATGGGATATTGCTGTCTCATAGCTCTGTCCCTGCTCCTATTATGGGATATTGCTGTCTCATAGCTCTGTCCCTGCTCCTATTATGGGATATTGCTGTCTCATAGCTCTGTCCCTGCTCCTATTATGGGATATTGCTGTCACATAGCTCTGTCCTTGCTCCTATTATGGGATATCGCTGTCTCATAGCTCTGTCCCTGCTCCTATTATGGGATATTGCTGTCTCATAGCTCTGTCCCTGCTCCTATTATGGGATATTGCTGTCTCATAGCTCTGTCCCTGCTCCTATTATGGGATATTGCTGTCTCATAGCTCTGTCCCTGCTCCTATTATGGGATATCGCTCTCCAATACCCTTCATTACCTTTCTTATACCTCCCTTTAAAGCACTAAATCACATGACCTGCTTATCACCTTCTAATACCTCACTCTATTGTACATTTAAACTGTTATACCTACTTCTAATTAGCACAAACAAATTACTATTCCATCACTACTTCTCTATTAACACTTAAACATGTTTACTTCCTTAAATACCTCACTCTGTTCCATTTCTTAAATTACTCCTACTTATCTTATACACCACTCTTCTATCTGCAACGCCTGAGTACAAGGCTTGTAAATTTAACGTTTGTGACTATTATGCTATGTACTGACTGAAACTGCATTATAAATTACTTATTGTAAATACTGGTTGCATTAAATATAATACTTTGAAGCTTTTTCCCCAAACCCCTGCTGAAAAAGGGCACCTGTGCCTAGACAGACTTTCCTGGTAAACAAATGTCAGTAAATAAATAAATATGTATGTATATGTATGTGTATATATCTATATCTATATCTATATCTGGAGCATTTCTCCCTGGGCCTCCTCTGAAAATAGGCTTTGTCCTAGTCGGACTTTCCCAGTCAACAAATGTTAAATAAAAATAAATAGTTTTATATATATATATATATATATATATACATGCATACATCTTGCATTTACAGTAAAAACTGCAGTATCATGCTAGATGTATTTTTCTTTGCCAGAGGGGACCTAGAGCATGAATTAAAAGGATCTTTGCTCAAGCTCATTCGCTCACTTACCAAAAGAGAATAAAACATGGCTAAAATGATATGCAGGAATACTTTGGTGAGCGATTGCACTAGTGATAGGTTTAGTAATATTTGGTAAAGCTTCCTTATGCTGTTTAGTGCTTGATCGTGTGCTCTCTCTCTCTCTCTCTCTCTCTCTCTCTGCCTGTTTCTCTTTCTCTCTTATACAGATGCTCCGGTGTCATATTGTGCCCTGTGGCTATTTCCCACGTGTGAAGCACTTCCTATTTTTCTGCTTTAAACCGGAGGTGCAATGCATCATTCCTAAACCAGAGGTGCAATGTATCATTCCTAAACCAGAGGTGTAATGTATCATTCCTAAACTGGAGGTGCAATGTATCATTCCTAAACTGGAGGTGCAATGCATCATTCCCCCCTGAATGCTTTTTCATTTACATCTTTATGCATCTCCATCACCCATTATTACCGCGTTTTTCTCCTTTATCCACAAAGAGGTTTATCCTGTTATCGTGTGATGTCCAGAAGCAGTAGATTAAGGAGCACATACCGTGGGATTGTCCTCTGCACGACAGCAATGCTTCATCTCTTATTCTGGACTCCATCATCCTGTGTGTCCTGCCTTCATCATTCTTCTAATGATTCTCTTCCTGTTCTTATCCCTTTCAGTTTACTTATCACCCAAGTAAAGGGATGATAGTTACTACAGGTCTCTGATCCATCTCAGCCACGTTATTTAGACTCTTTACTGCAATTGTTCAGCAACAGGAGTGTGCAATTCAATTAAAAAGGTAGGGTGTTGCAGTTTGACAAAAACAGCCCTGGATATCCTTATGTTCAAGACGCTAACAGCAACAAATTGGGTGAAGGACCTGGGTGTTGCTATGGATTCCAACTTGGATTTGAAAGAACACCTAATGGAGGTTATGAGAAGATGCTATAGCATTTGAAATAATATTACATGATGCATTTCAAGTTGAGATGCTAGGGTTCGACTCCGTTACATAAATCCACAGTGTGAGCACATTATTGAATATTGTGATTCCATTTTGTATATATAATTCTTCACAAGTAAAGAAACTCAAGTGGGTGCAGAAATCTTTCACTAGAATGGTTGCTGGAGACAAAAACCAGCCATGCCGGGAACATTTGAAACAACTTCTACTTTTGTCTATATGTTATACGTTAATATTTGGCAGCTGGCACTGAGGGTTAAGGCTGTGAGCTGCAGTTCCTGTGGTACAGGGTTTGATTCCCTCAGCCCTTATTTGCCTACTGTGTGACCTGGAGCAAATTACTTAACCAGACTGTGCCTGGGATCAACTGGCATTGGGGCTAACCAAGTCTAGTAACAACCTATAAATCCAAAGAGGGAAACCTTATCCCAATTTGGAAATGCCTAGTAAATGAATTTCTTACCACCGCACTGGGTATTTGTTTATGAAACCATCAAAAATCTACCTAAAACAATGAATTATCAGTGTCTTTGTCAAAGTCCAAATCACATGTTTTGAGTGCGTGTTTTCATTTCAGTACAGGCAGACTATGGAGTAGCTTTCTTATGTATGTCAGACATGTAAAGGGTATCAAGCTTTTCAAGAAGGCCTTAGACATGTGGTTTGCTAGTTGATTCTTTGACCCTGATTTATCTTTTAGCAAACTTGTATACTGCACCATTGTGGGCTTTTGACTTTGTATTTCAAACAATGAAAATGAACATCTTTTTTCTGGATATTAAATGTAGACAGATATTTAAGCTTTTTTGTTTATCTGTGAAGGGGTGTTTCTCTAACAGAGAGGAAAAATGACTTTCCTGTTTCAGAATGCAGACACTACCCACATTTGTAACCTGTTGTCTGTGGGATTTCCCCATATCTTTCATGTAGAAGGAGACCACCCCCCAAGTAAAATGTAATCACCTCCAAAATCACTATTGTCAGAGTAAGGGAAGTAGTGGTTTTGTTGGATCAGCGGTTTGCACATTCTTCCAGAATTAGTGAGGAGACACAGACTATGTGTGTGTGCTCAAAAAAAAAAAACGTATTAGTTATTTTCACATGGGTGACTTTAGACATTTTCCCCGTTTCCTAATGTAAAGAGCAGTGGGTATCATATTACATTGAAGGTGGTTGCAAAATAATTTACTAATTATCATATTTTACAATGTTGAAAGTTTCTAGAAGCAGAAATTCCATTCTATGTCACTTTAAAGTACAAGGCTGTATGCCATTACTATGAAACACTAAAAACAATGGAATATATATTTTATTTGCATTTAACATTCCCATGTTTCCTTATGAGAACTCGAATGTTTTGATGATATTAAGGAAGGAGTGCATTAATTAATAATGGGTTTAAAACTTGTATCGCAGAGTTCATGCTCTGCATTAATACAGTTGTTGCCTATGCATGTTGGTGCCAAGTACATACCGGCCTAACTTCTAGAAAATTAGAAGACAATTGCATGAATATAGGAAAGCAAACTGCTAATAAGAATTTTAGAAATGCTGTTACCTCTTGGGAAAAAGTCCAGTACTTACAATGGAGCAAAAATCTTAGTAAATAATCCAATGTCCAATGCAGGAGCAGCGATTTGAACACCTTAGTGGATATGAATCTTCTGATAAAATAGGAAACAGAAGGGTTTACCTACAAGATATTGACAATTTCTTTTTCAGACCATTGTTTATAAAAAATTAAATATTGAAAACGGTGGACTGAAAAAGGTATAAAAAAATGTTTTAAATCTTGTGGGGGACAAGCCCCCCATCCCCCTCCCAAAAAAAAGATGCACAAGCCAGTGCATTTCTTTCTGCCAGTCCCAAGCCTGGATAAATGGGGAGGGTTGCGTCAGGAAGGGCATCCGGCATAAAGATTCTGCCACACTTATGGCACAAAAATTTCATATTTCCATACCGGATCGGTCGAGGCCCAGGTTAACAATGACCGCCACCATTACTGTTAGCTAACAGGGTGCTGGCGAAAATTGGGCTACTGTTGGCCGAAGGAGAAGAGGAGGGCAAAGGCATGCCCGAAGGCAGGAAGAGAGGAGGAAGGTTAGGAGTGTAGCAGTGAGGGTAGGAACTTTGAATGTTGGCAGTATGACTGGTATAGGAAGAGAGCTAGCTGATATGATGGAGAGAAGGAAGGTTGATATATTGTGCGTGCAAGAGACCAGATGGAAGGGAAGTAAGGCCAGGTGTTTAGGAAACGGGTTCAAATTGTTCTATCATGGTGTGGATGGCAGGAGAAATGGGGTAGGGGTTATACTAAAGGAACAATATGCCAAGAGTGTTTTAGACGTGAAGAGAGTGTCTGACAGTGATGTTTATGAAGCTCGAAATTGATGGTGTAATGATGAATGTTGTTAGTGCATATGCTCCACAAGTTGGGTGTGCGATGGATGAGAAAGAGAAATTTTGGAGTGAGTTGGATGAAGTTGTGGTGAGTGTACCCAAGGGTGAGAGACTAGTGATTGGAGCAGACTTTAATGGGCATGTTGGTGAAGTGAACAGAGGGGATGAGGAAGTGATGGGTAGGTATGGTGTTAAGGAGAGGAATGCAGAAGGTCAGATGATTGTGGATTTTGTGAAAAGGATGCACATGGCTGTGGTGAATACGTATTTTAAGAAGAGGGAGGAGCATAGGGTGACGTACAAGAGTAGAGGAAGATGCACACAGGTGGATTATATCGTATGTAGGAGGGTCAGTCTGAAGGAGATTAGAGACTGTAAAGTGGTGGCAGGGGAAAGTGTAGTTAAGCAGCATAGAATGGTCGTCTGTAGATGACGTTGGTGATCAAGAAGAGGAGGAGGAGTGTGAAAACAGTGCCAAGGATTAAATGGTGGAAGTTAAAAAAGGGTGATTGTGAAGTGGAGTTTAGAGAAGAGTTAAGACAGGCACTGGGAGGCAGTGGAGAGTTACTGAATAGCTGGGTAACTACAGCAGAACTAGTAAGGAAGACTGCTAGAAAGGTGCTTGGTGTGACATCTGGACAGAGGAAGGAGGACAAGGAGACCTGGTGGTGGAATGAGGAAGTACAGGAGAGTATACAGAGGAAGAGGCTGGCGAAGAAGAAGTGGGATTGTCAAAGAGATGAAGAAAGTAGACATGAGTATAAGGAGATGAGGTGCATGGCAAAGAGAGAGGTGGCGAAAGCTAAAGATAAGGCATATGGAGAGTTGTATGAGACATTGGACACTAAAGAGGGAGAAAAGGACCTGTACCGATTGGCTAGACAGAGGGACAGAGCTGGGAAAGATGTGCAGCAAGTAAGGGTGATAAAGGATAGTGAGGGAAAGGTACTCACAAGAGAGGAGAGTGTGTTGTGTAGATGGAAAGAGTATTTTGAGAGGCTGATGAATGAAGAGAATGAGAGAGAGAAAAGGTTGGATGATGTGGGGATAGTGAATCAGGAAGTGAAACAGATTAGCAAGGAGGAAGTAAGGACAGCTATGAAGAGGATGAAGAATGGAAAGGCTGTTGGCCCAGATGACATATCAGTGGAAGCATGGAGGTGCTTAGGAAAAATGGCAGTGGAATTTTTAACTAGACTGTTTAATGAAATTTTGGAAAGTCAGAGGATGCCTGAGGAGTGGAGAAAAAGTGTTTTGGTACCTATCTTTAAGAATAAGGGTGATGTGCAGAGCTGCAGTAACTACAGAGGGATAAAACTGATCAGTCACAGCTTGAAGTTATGGGAAAGAGTAGTAGAAGCTAGGTTAAGAAGGGAGGTGATGATTAGCGATCAGCAGTATGGTTTCATGCCGGGAAAGAGCACTACAGATGCAATGTTTGCTCTGAGAGTGTTATTGGAGAAATACAGAGAAGGTCAGAAGGAGTTGCATTGTGTCTTTGTAGACTTGGAGAATGCATATGACAGGGTGCCTAGAGAAGAGTTGTGGTATTGTATGAGGAAGTCGGGAGTGGCAGAGAAGTATGTAAGAGTGGTACAGAATATGTACGAGGGTAGTGTAACAGTGGTGAGGACTGCAGTGGGAGTGACAGATCCATTTAAGGTGGAGGTGGGATTACATCAAGGATCAGCTCTGAGTCATTTCTTATTTGCAGTGGTGATGGACAGGTTGACAGATGAGATCAGACAGGAGGCCCCGTGGACTATGATGTTTGCAGATGGCATCGTGATCTGTAGTGAGAGTAGGAATCAAGTTGAGGAGACTCTGGAGAGATGGAGATATGCTCTAGAGAGCAGAGGAATGAAGGTCAGCAGGGCTAAGACAGAATATATGTGTGTAAATGAGAGGGAGGTTAGAGGAATGGTGAGGATGCAGGGAGTAGAGTTGGTAAAAGTGGACGAGTTTAAGTACTTGGGATCAACAGTTCAGAGTAATGGTGAATGTGGAAGAGAGGTGAAGGCGAGAGTACAGGCAGGGTGGAATGGGTGGAGAGGAGTGTCAAGAGTGATTTGTGACAGACGGGTACCAGTAAGAGTGAAAGGGAAGGTCTACAAGAGGGTAGGGAGACCAGCTACGTTATATGGGTTGCAGACAGCGGCATTGACAAAAAGGCAGGAGTCAGAGCTGGATGTGGCAGAGTTAAAGATGTTAAGATTTGCACTCAGTGTGACTAGGATGGATAGGATTAGGAATCAGTATATTAGAGGGTCAGCTCATGTTGGACAGTTTGGAGACAAAGCAAGAGAGATGAGATTGCATTGGTTTGGACATGTGCTGAGGAGGGATGATGGGTATATTGGGAAAAAGATGCTACGGATGGAGCTACCAGGTAAGAGGAAAAGAAGAAGGCCTAAAATAAGGTTTATGGACGTGGTGAGAGAGGACATGCAGGCGGTTGATGTGACAGCAAGATGCAGAGGATAGGAAGAAATGGAAAGAGATGATCCGCTGTGGTGACCCCTAACGGGAAAAGCCAAATATATATATATATATATATATATATATATATAGGTCTACTTCATTTGCCCTAACTTCCGATTGACCGACACCCATTTGCCCGACACCAAATGACCGAAATTTCATTTGATCGAAAATTCATTTGACTGACACTTCATTTGACCGACAAGTATTATTGGCAAGTAAATGGAATATGCCCCCTTCCCCACTGTAGTGCGACCCTGGAGTTAGAATATATAGTTGGGGGGTGTGGGGGACGAAGCCCCCCACTTAATTTCATATAATGTTTAGTTTTGCTTTAATATTGCTTAGTAAAACAAAAGTAAGTGGGGGGATTTGCCCCCCACACCCCCCATTGTGGGGGGCTGTGCCCTCCACACCACCCTAACTATAGAGTCTAACTCCAGAGTCGCACTGCAGTGGAGAAGGGGGCATATCCCATTTACTTGCCAGCAATACTTGTCGGTAAAATGAAGTGTCAGTCAAATGAATTTTCAGTCAAATGGAATTTCGGTCAAATGGGGTCGGGCAAATGGGTGTTGGTCAATCGGAAGTTAGGGCAAATGAAGTAGATCCCTATATATATATATATATATATATATATATATATATATATATATATATATATATATATATATAGATATATATATATATATATATATATATATATATATATATATATATAGATAGATAGATAGATAGATATAGACATACCGACTCCATAGGCACAGTGACATTATAGTCATGCACTAAAGCCCTTGACCACCAAGGCAGCAACTACCTGTATGTATGCCAGACAGAACTGGTATAATATGGTTTGAACTACAATTAACACTGCATCAACAAGTAACTCTTTTGTCTGAACATGTAGCACCATCTAGTAATCTGGTACGTGAACTCACAAGATATTATATTGTCTTAACTTGCTTTACAGAAAATTCAGCTTAAGAGATATTAACTCGTATGTGTTTGAAAACAGTAAATGGCAGTTTGAGGAATAGTTCAAAATACAATCAGTTAATGGAAATGGGGGCTAAGATATTTACAAATGTAATATATACTTTCCTCTTGAACGTTATGTAACTAGGACTTAGATCATGGATACATCTTAACCTAATAATGCATCCCTGGAATTTTTAAGTTGAGTCTGATTTGTATTAATGCTATAGATACAATTGTCTGGTTTTATAACTGAATAGCTATAAAGTTATATATATAACAGTACAAGTTCTTATGATGTTTTCTATACCATAAATGCTACATGTCGAAGGTGCCAAGATGTTAGCTTGTCATGTTCGAGGCACATATACAGTTACTAGAGATGTGGTCCAGAAGACCACAGAAGAGCACAGCACAGTTTTGCAATCACTGCAGAGCACTCGCTGGTTAAGCAACTTGCTCAGAGTCACAGAACAGGCAAATGCAGACTGAGGGAACCAAACCATAAACCACAGGAAACAGATCATTAACAGCTCCTAGACTCGATCCTCTGTGCTAACTGCCAGACAAAGACTATTTGACTTGAGAACCATGAAATCAAATGAAATAGAATACTGTCCTGGGTGTCACAGGTACAGTTGGGGACACTTCCATCTTCAGAGATGGGTGCTGTTTTCTTCATAATATTCTTAAACAGGTGGATTGATGATAGTATGTCATTTCCAGACCCTTTAAGATACAAGCAACTTTATTCTTCCTGCAGCACCTTTTTGCATAACTGATGTTCAGAAAAACCTCTGCTGGACTTTGACAAAGACTTTTGCTACCTCTTTTCCAGAAATGCTGTTTAGGCCAGCTACAACAAGACCAGAACAATGTTATATGGAACTGGTCAGGGACTGAAACTTGCACAACACAGTCCTCAGGAATGTTAATAAGCTAAAATATCTAGGTGTCTACATGTAAACTACCTAGCAACAAGATTATTGCATAGCTTAAACTCATACATTGTGGTGCCAGGCTCCATAGATGACCAGCGACCTATTAAGAGCATAAGTAAAGGACTGTTAACTCCTCAGATGGACTACAGACTGTCCATTATTGTATCAGACTGACTACAGACTGTCCATTATTGTATCTGTCTAAGTAAAGGACTGTTAATTCCTCAGACTGACTACAGACTGTCCATTATTGTATCAGACTGACTACAGACTGTCCATTATTGTATCTGTCTAAGTAAAGGACTGTTAATTCCTCAGACTGACTACAGACTGTCCATTATTGTATCTGTCTAAGTAAAGGACTGTTAATTCCTCAGACTGACTACAGACTGTCCATTATTGTATCTGTCTAAGTAAAGGACTGTTAATTCCTCAGACTGACTACAGACTGTCCATTATTGTATCTCTCTACATCAAGGAACACTAATGATCAAACATCACACTTAGAATGTGGTGATACATTTTTTGTCTTCACTGCAGTGACACAGCATCACTTTAAATAAAACATAGTTGTTAACCACAAAGGACAAAAATTACTTCAATTTTAGCCCAGTCCGTTAACTCCCATCTGTTGGCTGCCCTCTGTTTCTGGCTGATAAAATTACCCTATTATCTCTTTCCTGCTTTCTCAGATCACATGTCTCTGGACCAACAATATTATTTCTGTTTTGTTTGAAACTTTTGTTTGAAGCTGCTTGCAAGGAAAATCCAAATATGTACCAGACCTGCATAAAATAAAATAATCACAGAATGTACACGGCAACTGGGCCACATAGCCCTTTTCACCTTCCACTACCTACTCTTAGACCTTTTCTCCTTTTTTCAAGGAGTGATAGACCAGTCCTACCTGTGATTAATTTGTGAATATCCATCCAATTGAGTAATTCCTTTTTAAAGGAAGTTAGTATGTCACAATGCTTGATCTGGAGAGGATGTTTTTTCCAAAGTAATTGCACAACATTTCTGTCACTCCAGTTTCTACTGTACACATTCAGAATTTGGTTATTCAATAATCTTAATTTGCTAGCAAAGATTACCATGTGCAATATGAAATGTAATTGTATGTGGTGGGCTTTACGTGTCAATCATTTTGTTTGCAATTTGTCATACTTGTCTAGAATATATTTTTCTGTCATATAGCACACACTAAATGAATTCAGTTTATGTATTTTTATTTACTGCATGCAGTTCTCTTATGTATAATATGTCTTGTATATAGAATTGTACTGTCATAACTCCAAATCTTCCATGTTGTTAGTTGTGCCCATAAAAAGTCCAAATGAACAAACCTAAACACTTGGTTAACAAACTAAATATGGCACATCTGCTCATTTAAAAGTATGTAAAATCCCATATTGAAGATATTAAAAGTTTCATTAATTTTCTTTTCTAGTGGTCCCTTAATGGCTGTCTGACTATCTGCCTTGCCCACCAGAGCTCAACTAAATACCCTGAAGCCATGGCTTCTATCAGATCTAGGTCACATTCCTCTGCCCTTACAATACCAGTGTGTGCACACATGCTACCATGTATCCCCAGAACACTGCCACTACAACACCACTGTGTACACACATGCTACCATGTATCCACAGAACACTGCCACTACAACACTGGTGTGATCACACATGCTACCTTGTATCCACAGAACACTGCCCCTACAACATCAGTGTGTACACACATGCTACCATGTATCCATAGAACACTGCCACTGCAACAGCACTGTGTACACACATGCTACCATGTATCCACAGAACACTGCCACTACATCAGTGTGTACACACATGCTATCATGTATCCACAGAACACTGCCACTACAACACCAGTGTGTACACACATGCTACCATGTATCCACAGAACACTGCCACTACAACACCAGTGTGTACACACATGCTACCATGTATCCACAGAACACTGCCACTACATCAGTGTGTACACACATGCTATCATGTATCCACAGAACACTGCCACTACAACACCAGTGTGTACACACCTGCTACCATGTATCCACAGAACACTGCCACTACAACACCACTGTGTAGACACATGCTATCATGTATCCACAGAACACTGCCACTACAACACCAGTGTGTAGACACATGCTATCATGTATCCACAGAACACTGCCACTACAACACCAGTGTGATCGCACATGCTACCAGGTATCCACAGAACACTGCCACTCATACCTCTGAACTGTCCAGATTTTTGCAGAATGTTCAGATTTTTGCCTCTTCTTTTAGTCTGTTTCCCATAAAATTTGTGATTTGTTTTCTGGCAAATCATTGAGATTTGAAGTCACTAGATAATATTAAATGATAACAGACATTTGAGTTTCTGACTATGTATCCTTCAGAAAATATATAACAACGCAAAATCTGTCATTCTAACAACTTTCTAAGTATATAGCAGTGATATCTAAAATACGCCCCTATTTTGGGGCTTTTGTCTCCCCATTATTTCTGGCTTTGTCCAGATTTCTTACACTGAGAGGTACAGAGCTCTGTTCTTACACTGAGAGGTACAGAGCTCTGTTGTTACACTGAGAGGTACAGAGCTCTGTTCTTACACTGAGAGGTACAGAGCTCTGTTGTTACACTGAGAGGTACAGAGCTCTGTTCTTACACTGAGAGGTACAGAGCTCTGTTGTTACACTGAGAGGTACAGAGCTCTGTTCTTACACTGAGAGGTACAGAGCTCTGTTGTTACACTGAGAGGTACAGAGCTCTGTTCTTACACTGAGAGGTACAGAGCTCTGTTGTTACACTGAGAGGTACAGAGCTCTGTTCTTACACTGAGAGGTACAGAGCTCTGTTGTTACACTGAGAGGTACAGAGCTCTGTTCTTACACTGAGAGGTACAGAGCTCTGTTGTTACACTGAGAGGTACAGAGCTCTGTTCTTACACTGAGAGGTACAGAGCTCTGTTCTTACACTGAGAGGTACAGAGCTCTGTTCTTACACTGAGAGGTACAGAGCTCTGTTCTTACACTGAGAGGTACAGAGCTCTGTTCTTACACTGAGAGGTACAGAGCTCTGTTCTTACACTGAGAGGTACAGAGCTCTGTTCTTACACTGAGAGGTACAGAGCTCTGTTCTTACACCGAGAGGTACAGAGCTCTGTTCTTACACTGAGAGGTACAGAGATCTGTTCTTACACCGAGAGGTACAGAGCTCTGTTCTTACACCGAGAGGTACAGAGCTCTGTTCTTACACCGAGAGGTACAGAGCTCTGTTCTTACACCGAGAGGTACAGAGCTCTGTTCTTACACCGAGAGGTACAGAGCTCTGTTCTCACACTGAGAGGTACAGAGCTCTGTTCTTACACTGAGAGGTACAGAGCTCTGTTCTCACACTGAGAGGTACAGAGCTCTGTTCTTACACTGAGAGGTACAGAGCTCTGTTCTCACACTGAGAGGTACAGAGCTCTGTTCTTACACTGAGAGGTACAGAGCTCTGTTCTCACACTGAGAGGTACAGAGCTCTGTTGTTACACTGAGAGGTACAGAGCTCTGTTGCCACTACAAAATGAGTATGTGTGCACATGCTACCATGTATCCACAGTGCTCGGTAGGCCAAGTCTTGTTCCTGACAAATCAGTCATGATCCAGTGTCCGTACATCAGATGTGTGATGCTCATATAACAAGATTTTGCCAGCTCCTTTCTACCAGAATAGGAGACCTGACATCAGCTAATCAGCCTTATCTCTTTGCAGGTAGCCTCTAACGTACTCAAGCCATTAATAAAACCAGGGGAAGCTGAGGTGTAGCCAGGCTTATACCCCTGTTTAACAAAACTGGTATAGCATGAAAAGCATGTTTAACTGGAAGGTAAAGCTCTCCCTTTTTCAGGGAGGCTACACCCATTGCACCCCCTCAATAGAACTACTTCTAAGGCCACCATACCGCTTAGGTAAGTTAATATCCATTTGCCAATGACCCTGCTAAGCAGGCTTTAATGCATTTGCCATTGAGGAGACATACAAATACCAACAAATGCTAACGATCTATTTAGGTAGCTACATAGTCGGATAAACAGGTAGCTAGATGGACGGACAGATAGACAGATGAGTAGGTAGACAGTAGATCAATTGGTAGATAGATAGATAGATAGATAGATAGATAGATAGATAGATAGATAGATAATTGATAGGTAGCTGACAGGTAGATGATAGGTAGATAGTAGGTAGATGATAGGTAATCAAGAGGTAGATGATAGATGGTAGGTTGATGACAGGTAGATGATAGGTAATTGATAGGTTGATGATAGGTTGATGATAGGTAGATGATAGGTAGATAGTAGGTAGATGATAGGTAATCAAGAGGTAGATGATAGATGGTAGGTTGATAGGTTGATGACAGGTAGATGATAGGTAATTGATAGGTTGATGATAGGTTGATGATAGGTAGATGATAGGTAGATAGTAGGTAGATGATAGGTAATCAAGAGGTAGATGATAGATGGTAGGTTGATAGGTTGATGACAGGTAGATGATAGGTAATTGATAGGTTGGTGATAGGTTGATGATAGGTAGATGATAGGTAGATAGTAGGTAGATGATAGGTAATCAAGAGGTAGATGATAGATGGTAGGTTGATAGGTTGATGACAGATAGATGATAGGTAATTGATAGGTTGATGATAGGTTGATGATAGGTAGATGATAGGTAGATAGTAGGTAGATGATAGGTAATCAAGAGGTAGATGATAGTTAGATGGAAGGTTGATGACAGGTAGATGATAGGTAATTGATAGGCTGATGATAGGTAGATGATAGGTAATTGATAGGTTGATGATGGGTAGATGATAGGTAGATAGTGGGTAGATGATAGGTAGATTATAGGTAATCAAGAGGTAGATGATAGATGGTAGGTTGATGACAGGTAGATGATAGGTAATTGATAGGTTGATGATAGGTAGATGATAGGTAATTGATAGGTTGATGATAGGTAAATGATAGGTAGATGGTAGGTAGATGATAGATAGATAATAAGTAGATGATAGGTTGCCTGTGAATCTTAGAACTACATGATTGTTTGAGGTGTTAGTAAATATCTGTTTTGCACATGTTTTATTCATCATTGTTAATACAGAAGACAAACTACATTTTTGTGACACACCAGTGAACTCTTCTGCAATATAAATATGAGCTTTCACTCAATCTCACAAAAATATACATTTTCAAACTATTCCACCAACAACGTGGTTTATTCTTAGAGGGTGCTGCTTCACAAGTCATAAATGAGAATATAATAAATGATAAAAAACAAAAACTGATTAAAAAACACCAATTCCTCCAACGTTATGGAAGCTTGGCCCCAAAACTTGAACTTTTATTGCCTGGGATACATTTCAAAAGGCTGTATTTTTCATTTAGATGGGAAAACGTTTAAGAAATTCTTTTCCATAAACTAAAAATAGCATAATGTGAAAAAAAGGAAACAGAAAGCAAATGGTTTGCAATAACAAGATCCTGATCCCAGGAAGGTCTAGTACATTGTATATTATACACCGACAAATGAAGATTTGCCACTTCAGACATGGTTTGTAAAACTAAAAAGGTTTGTTAAGCTGTTGGGCTCTATTGTACACAAATCACTGCATTCAGAAATGTTGCTCATTTTTATGGGTCACCTGCATGCTTCTGGAGATGAACTGGAATAAGCATAAATGCATGTATTTATTTATTTATTTATTGGGGGATTTGAATAATTAAAGGACACTGATGTTATGAACAAGATAACAGCTTGCATCTTCTCCATGCAGGCATAAGAGGAGCATGGCCTGTGGTTACTAAGAGCAGTTTGCAGCACTGAAAAGCAAGAAAAGTCTGAGTTCAAAACCTTATGCAGCAACAAAAAGAACTCGGAGCTAAATATAGATGTGTCTTCTGCCTCCAGGACAATGTCATTACTTCTGGGAGTACAAATTATTTTCACAAATGATTTGACATATGCAATTTTAAGCACTAAGTTACATAAATGTAAAAACAAAAAGTTTCCTATCATTAAGAGACAACAAAGCCTGCCAATGAAAGATCAAAAAAGTGCTTCTGCCAATTTTTTTAAGTTTCACAAACATATTTTTCTGTGCTTTTGGTCTGTTATTGCAGACAATGTAAAAACAGGGCTTCAACAAATAGATAGGTACCTGATATAAGGCAACTGATTCACATCAAAATGTATCTTGTGGGGTTTATGTCTAAACAAGTTTTGTTTTCATTTCTTTATGTTATTTTCAATCTTAACATTAACATCTTGCCACAGTCAAAGTAACTCTACACCAACTAAACAACTACATTTCCTCAAAATATAACACATCTGTAATCAAATCCCCAAACAATATAATCCAAATAGCTTCCTGAATCATACTTAGTGGAGACATGCATTCAACCCTGGCCCTACAAAGAATAACAACCCCCCCCCCCCCGCTAACAGACAAATAACAATCTAACCTCCCCCAGGAAATTAACAGATCTCCTTATACTCAATATAAACATAAGGAGCGCACTGAACAAAATCCCAGAGCTACAAGCTAACCTGACCCTCTACTCCCCTGGCATAGTCCTTCTCACAGAGACCTAGATAAAACCACTAAACAATATTAATGATTTTGTATCACCTGGTTACAATGTCCTTAGACAAGGCAGGATATCCAAAAGAGGTGGAGGCATTGCTCTCCTCTTCAAAAACAACCTGACCATTCAAATGTTAGTCAATGGACGACCCAAGTTCAATAATGCAGAAACTATGTTCAATAAGCTGAAAATCAACTCAAAAAAACACTTACATTTAATTGGTACCCATATACCCCCCCCCCCTCCAGGCAATAACATTAATACAATATAATCCATTCTAGACTGGGCGTCCCAAAAATTTCACCAAGAAACAATCATACTAGGTGACGTTAATATTGACTGGTCCTCCTACAACTCGCTCCACCCTGCTAACCACATTAACCTACACAGTTTCACTCAACTAATCAAAACCACAACATGGGTAGATAAAGCATTAAAAAAGGAGTCCATCCTAGACAGGATCCTTACTAAAAGACCATGTCAATCCTACCTCTCAGGCTCCCTCCCAGACACCGTCAGCGACCACCTTCCCGCCTTTATAATTAGACACCCAAGTGAATCCATTAAAATCCTCCACCCTCCAACAAATCCAGTACACAAAGAATTTCAAAACCCATGACATCATATCTGCACTTAATCAATGCAGCTGGAGACTACTCTCATCTCTGTCCCTGGAACATGCCGTAGACTGCTTCAATAGCACTCTCTTAAACATTTTAAATCACCTTGCCCCTACAGAACTGTCAGAGCTAAATCCAGCCATGCCCCCTGCTGATCAGGGATACTCATCTACTACTAAAACAAAAGCATGTGACTTGTGGCATCAAAATAAAACTCAGACTAATAGACAGGCATACCAAGAACTAAGGAACAAAGCCAAAAAACAAATTAGGACAGACAAAAGGAACCACTATATAGGGATTCAAACCAAACACAAAAATAACCCGCAAAAATTCTGGGCTGCCATTAATAAAATCCTACAACAAGGAAACACTAGTACTCCACTCCCTAACATTGACACCACCACCAATAATATTGCCACCCACTTTAACAAACACGTCACCAGATCCATCCTAGCCCCCACCAATAATAGTTCTCCCACTTCACATCCAAACCTATCTTCTATACCAGCAGACCAAAACCTCATCTCCTTACCATCTGTCCCAACTAGCACAATATATAAACACCTAAATAGCCTTAAACCCACAACCCTGGCCGTTGACAAATTACCTGCAAAATATCTAAAGACTGCAGCCAAAGCCATCTCTTATCCAGTCGCCATGCTCATTAACTGCTGTTTATTAGAACAACGCTTTCTTTCTCTGTGGAAAATTTTGCATATGATACCACTCCACAAAGGAGGTAACTTTGTGGAACTATCTAATTACCATCCATTTGCCATTCTATCCCCCCTTATCTAATATCCTCGGAAAATGTGTACATTCCCAAATAATGCACTAACTTCTCACTAATAAACAAACTAACACTCAGCATGGATTCCACCCAAATCACAGTGCTACCACAGCCCTTATTAGCTTTACCAACACAGTAAACCAACATTGAAACAATGGTAACCTAGTATCCACTGTATTCCTAGAGCTTTCCAAGGCCTTCAATACTGTCTCCCATTCCAAACTCCTTTCTACTCTCTCCAAACTTAATTTTAGTTACTCCACACTAGCGTGGTTTCAAGACTATCTAACCAACTGTCAACAAGCAGTAAAATGGCAAACCTCCTTATCGCCCGCCCTATCTGCCACCCTAGGAGTCCCCCAGGGATCCATTTATCAAGGTCTTCTTTTCAGCATATTCACCAACCAACTCCACAAAGCTACCTGGCATGCCACTCTAGTCCAGTACGCCGATGACTCCACTCTAATCTGCTCCACCCCATCCCTCAACTCCAGGAATTGACACAAGAATCCTTTACTGCTGTTGAAACTTAGTTAGCCAACTCTCAATTAATACTTAACCCAATAAAACACAGCTAATGATATTCTATCCCACTAGGGCCTTGTACAATTTACAATATTCTTAGGTAATAAAACCCATATCGCATCTGTCCAACACACCAAACTTTTAGGGGTTATCATAGATCACAACATGAAATTTGATATGCACATTGCACAGACAATAAAGAAAGTCCAGAAAAAACTCGGAACCCTATATATACGCAAAAGCCACCATCGCAAGAACCCACCTACTATCCACACTCCTCTATGCCTCCTCTATACTCATCAACCTAACCAAAGCAGACTTTAACAAACTAAACACCTGCTATAATAAAATAGCTAGGTTTGCTACTGACTCACCCTTCAGGACACATCACCGCATAGCAATCAAGCAACTATCCCGGCTAGAATTACCCAACCTGCTCACATATAACCAGCTTACAATAGCCCACCAAATTCTATATTATCCCAATAGTGTTCCTGCCCTTCAAGGTCTACTTAATACCTTCTCTAACAAACGTCTATTTAGATCCACCAATAAAGTACTGGCTGACACAGGCAAAAGCAACAATAGCTCTGGGGGCTTCCTGTTTTCCATTTCTGTTACAAAAGCATGGAATACCATCCCTGTAGATATTAAGACCACAGAAAACAAAAATAATTTCAAAAAACTCCTCCAGCCCCATTTACACAGTTCTTGGTTATGCAATTGTTCTGACCTTGGGTAGTTTCATTTAATTAGATCACATCATACTTTAACCTTCTATGAAAGCTTGCAACAACTCCTTTCTATACTCTTAATCAATGTGTGTTTGCTGTACTAGCCACTGATGAATGTAACCAAATGACTGAACAAAATGTCCTTTCAACTGTATTGTTTATTGTAACACACTGTGCTCCTTATAGTATATTTACTCTTTGCTCCTTTCTTGGCCTTGCAACTGTACTTTATTAACTTTTGACTCTGTACTGTACATTATTAACATATGTATTGTATTTACTGTATTTGTTATACTAATCTTTGTTCATAGGTTCATAGGTTAGTACTAAGCTAATTACCCTTATGAACCATTTTAAGCTTAGACAGTTACCCCATGTCAGAATCAAACCCTGCACCTTGTGTTTCTAAGGTAAGCACCTTAACCATTATGCCAACCTCCCACCCCTACAAATAGGCTCATAGATTAGTACTAGACTAACTGCCCTTGTGGGCCATTTTAAGCCTAGCCAATTACCCCCTGTGAGAATCAAACCCAGCACCTTGTGCCTGTAAGGTATACACCTTAACCATTATGCCAGCCTCCCACTAGAGCTTTTCTCCCCGGGCCTCTGCTGAAAATGGGATCCATGCCCAGTCGAACTTTCCCAGTAAACAAATGTAAAATAAATAAACATCTTGCTGCTAGACCTACAGTAGGTCACTTCATAAAAATCTAGAACCTTCTTCCATTATATGCATCCTTCACCCTCTTGTGAAAACTGTTTTCAATACACACGAGCCTGAAGCAATGAAATTTCATCCAGCGATAGATTGCATTTGTTGATCTGAATGACAATAAAGTTTACTTTGAGAAAATGCAAGCAACAAATTACTTTCATGGGTACCAAATTTCATTCAGGAAAGCTAATTGTCAGAGATTCCTGGATTTTGTAAACACGAACTCACTGGACCAGATAGTCAACACACCAACCAGGAGTGCAACCATACTGGATCTGGTCCTCACTAACATGGGAGACTGCTGTACACCCCCCTGCTCTAATGTCTTCCCTGGTAAGGTCAGACCACAAAATGGTCTCCTTTGAAGTAACAATAAAACCTGAACCCCAGCTAAACCTGGAATGTTTGTGAACTATTCTAAGGCTAACGTCCTACTATTAAGTGATAAAATGGCAATCTTTCAACCCCCATAAACCCTGGGAACACTTCTGTCTATGCAGAACTGTTCATAGAAACCCTGTACAAGCATGTTAATAGCTCCATCGAAGCAGCTGTACCCTCCAGGAAGAAGTACAGAACTAACTCAAAAAACGAGCCACCCTGGTGGAATCACAAAATCAATCGGCTGTATAACAGGAGGAAGAAAATCATGGCAAAAATTAGGAGGTGCAGCACCGAGCAGGATAAAAACACTCTAATTAAACTAAACAAACTACTCAGAGGACAAATAAAGTCTACCAAAGCCAAATTTGAGGTAAGTTTAGCCTTCCAGGCCAAGGACAACCACAAAGCATTCTTGAGCCATAACCGCAACCTCAAAGGCAATACACAGCTGTGTGCAGAGCTCATTGTAAATGGAACCATCTATTCTGAGCTAGAAGATGTAGCAAACCTCTTGGCTGACAAATTAATCTCCAACTGTATCCCTCCCTCTCTCCCCCTCAACCTTCCCTCAGGAAATATCATCGAATATAACTCCCCCTACTATCACTAGGGAACAGGTCCTTAATGCTCTAAGACCAAGAACACTGCATCAGTGGGCCCAGACAATATTCCAGGATGCCTTCTAAATAGCATGAAACATGACCTATCAGGGCCTCTGAAATTACTACTTAACTGTAGCCTCCAAACAGGCTTTGTGCCTCCTGAATGGAGAAAGGCAACAGTTATCCCTCTGCACAAAGGTGGGGGCATCTACAGACCCTGGAAGCTACAGCCCCATAAGTCTCACTAGTCTTATACGTAAAGCCATGGAAAGAATTATCATGGAGATGATCAATAAAGATATAGCAAGCCTCCAGACACTTGGTCGAACACAGTTTGGTTTCATCAAGTGCAGATCAACCTACTCAACCTAATGGACTTCTTTGAGAAGGTCATCAAAGCAATGGATGAGCGCAAAATCATTCACACTGCCTACCTTGACCAGGCCAAGGCATTTGACACAATACCCCACTCAGGCATTGTTGACAAACTCAAAAGGTGAGGTACAAACCTGTATGTCACCTGGTGGATAGCCAAATGGCTCAACGATAGGACCGAAGAAGTTAGCACTGGGGAGTCCACCTCTACAAAGAGACCGGTCCCAAGTGGAGTCCCTCAGGGATCAGTCCTTGGACCGCTCCTTTTTGGCATTTACTTCTCAGAAGTCAAGGCCCAATGTCAGTGGTCTCTGGCTATCTAAATTTGCAGATGATTACAAATTAGGAGCAGTCATTGAATCTCACAATGACACAAATGTTCTCCAGGAGGGGCTGACACAGGCAAATAACTGTTGTCAGAACTATGGACTAAAACTAAAAGCCAAGAAATGCATAATAGTATCCTTTGGAAAGTCATCCACCCCTGGTAACTATCATATTCACAACACACCCCTTAGAGGGACACACATAGATATTAATTTAGCCTTTGATCATCACATGTCTACAGTGGAGAGGAAATCATTCTATGCTGCACAACTTATAAACAAAGGAATGGCATCTAAATCCAAGGAAGTCATTGTTCCACTGTATTCGGCATTCATCAGACCTATCATTGAGTACAATGCCCTGTTTGGTATGTACCTAACCAGGCATCCAACAATTGGAATGTCCACAGAGATTCCTACCTAAAAGAATACAGGGCATACGTAATATGTCCTACGCAGACCACCTCAAGACCATGTCTCTGTATGTTGTCTCCTACGGGCTTTTGAGGGGAGATCTATGCCTGGCATACAGGGCATTGTCAGACCCCACTCTGCTGGACCTTCTACATATCCACAAAACAAACAGTAGAAGAATTACTCATTCTAAAGATTAAACCTTGCCTGTGATATAAATAGGACCTGCTGGAGAGATAAGTGTGTATCCCAGAGACTACCCCATCTGTGGAACAGGCTCCCCATCCATGTGAAGCAGAGTTCCTCCCTAACACAATTCAAGTGCAACTTGGATAAATGGGAAACCAGACATTCATCCCTGGTTTGGCACCTAATTCTCTAATGGACACAGGTAACCTGTAAATGGTTCATCTCCCAAGCCCCTGCTTACACTTACCAAGGGTATCAGAACTTGTCAGAGATTTGGGATGCATGGATAGGCTTAAAAAGGGCCTTGTGGTCGTTAGCCTAGTAAACACCTATGAACCTATGAAAAAACAAAATGCTGTACCCAAACACAAATTATGAGTAAAGTAACATAACACAATAAACTCAAAAGAAACATGCCCTAGGCATGAGTGTGTGTGTGCCTTCTGTGGAAGGTTGGGTGCCGGGCTGGCAACTCGACACTGTAAAACTCCACTGCCAATCATGAGTGGACAGGTGATCTGCTGTGGCAACCCCTAACTGGGAAAAGCCGAAAGAAGAAGAAGTCTTTTAAAATATAAATTATTTCCTGCTCATATATTACCACAATTTAAAGCTATGTTGAATATGTTAAATTCTTCAGAGTCTAAAACAATCATTCTGCCAATAAAGGAATTTTTATAAATCAGACTTATGATATGATGGCAATACTAGCATCCACGATTACAAAGAATGAGCTTCAGAAAGGCTTAGAGTCAGTGTATGGATGTTTGTGCTGGCCTCAGTCAGTAAACTGACTTTGCATTTTATTAATTATAGGTTCATGAAGGCATAAGTAAATACAAGGCTAGATGCCCTGGTGGAGCATTGTAAGTCTAGCCAATTTCCTTTTTGGCGCTTGAATTAACCTATTCCATTTAGTGTTAGATTAGCCTTACGCATCCCATGGTCACTAATTATATATTACATTATATATTACCTCTAGTGAGAATAAGTGGGATCACACCATAGATAATTTGAGGAGACCCATGCATGGGATAAAGTATTTAGAAGATGCCTCTAGCCATTAATAGTATAGAGGGCAGTCCTGGGGTTAACTTTCTGTTTCCCACCCATAGATCCAAGTTGCATTAGTATCCTGTGCAAGATAAACCTGTCCCTCCAAACCATTCTGTGGATGCTGCAGAAGAGGATTGGATCTGTAGACAGAGTATTTCTGATGCCATCTGACTTGCATGATGTTCTTCCAAGTCATTCTGTGGATGTTGCAGAAGATGATTGGATCTGTAGACGGAGTATTTCTGATGCCAGCTGACTTGCATGATGTCCCTCCAAGCCATTCTGTGGATGTTGCAGAAGAGGATTGGATCTGTAGACAGAGTATTTCTGATGCCAGCTGACTTGCATGATGTGCTTCCAAGCCATTCTGTGGATGTTGCAGAAGAGGATTGGATCCCTAAACAGAGTATTTCTGATGCCAGCTGACTTGCATGATGTGTAGTATATCAGTCAATACTGGGTTAGAGGATATCTTGTACGCTGGCAGCAGGTCGAGTCTTAGCAGTCTGTACGATACAGAATATAGTGGCAGGGCTTTGAGTTAGTGTATATAGGACTTATTGCTTAGGCTTTTTATTCTTTTAGTAAGATATCATTGTGGGCATTCCAGCTGTTGCCTTGGCTGGACAGATACATGCCAAAGGGGGCATGTTACCCAATGATTAGCATAATGAGGGCCAATGACACCCCTAGATCGAGACACAATCCCTTTGTTTATAAGCTGTGCAATACAGAAGGACTATCTTATGACAATGGGCACATGTTGGTCGAAAGCTAGGCCACTTTCCACATAAGTTCCCAAATCCCAAATAAGTGGGGGAACTCTTAGGGATGTATTGTCAATGTGGTAGTTGCCTGAGGTAAACAACTTCCCAAAAATGCAATAATGTATTTTTTTGGCATTTAGTTTCAGTCTATGATTTTTACACTAGTGAATTATTTGAGACAAACCTTCCTGCAGAATGGTAAAATCATTTGGGGATTTAGTGACTACTCCTAGCTTACAGTCATCTGCAAACTTTGTCAGTCAGAACCCTTTGGTACTGGCTTTCAGTTCATAGAAGTAGATGCCAAACAGGCATGTTTCATCATAATGCACATTGCTGTCCCACAGATTCACCATGTGAATATAAATGAAACATGCTGGCATGCAAAATAGTATATATATATATATATATATATATATATATATATATATATATATATATATATTATATATGTGTGTGTGTATGTGTGTGTATTTATATGTGTGTGTATAAGTGTGTGTGTGTGTGTGTGTGTGTGTGTGTGTGTGTGTGTGTGTGTGTGTGTGTGTATTTATATGTGTATTTATATGTGTGTGTGTATAAATATCTATGTATATAAATGCACACAAACACACACACACACACACACACATACACACACACACATACACTGTTCATAACTCAGAGACAAATTGAGAGGTAACAGCGGTTTTTAGCATGGAACCAGAGGTGCAATGCATACAACAGTTGGTATGTAAACTGAGACTGAACATAGGACAGCAGTGATGCTCATGGCTCTATTTTTTTGTCTGCCTTCTAGTGAAAGACAGAAATCAATGCTATTGGTTAACTAGACAGAGTGACAGCACTGTTGTCCATTCATTGTCCAGCTAGGGTAAGAGTCCTATCAGCTCATTCATTCTTCTCTGAGAAAAGAGCCAGAGGCTTGGAAGATGGCTGATGTGCCTGTCATGTGAGCATCTCCCTGCTCTGGCCTAAGCCTGCCCCTGCAGCTGCTGAGATGTGGATGAGCACTGCTAGCTGAAAGACGGTCCTGGGAGCAGGCCATACCACAGTAGGTCTCCTGGCATCTGTAAGGTATAGAGTCCCTAGCTAGTTGCTGCTAAATGCAATATCTACTTCTACACTCCTTAGAGGTCAGTGGTGCAGTGGCCATACTGCATCCTTCTGCACAGGATGGGTGAGATGGCAATATCCGGTCACTGCCATCCTTCTTACCGTAGTCCTTCATGCGCATGAGCCAGTTATCCTTTATGCCATAGTCAGGGCTTTATCTCTCTAGTCACTTCCATCCTTCTTACCGTAGTCCTTCATGCGCATGAGCCAGTTATCCTTTATGCCATAGTCAGGGCTTTATCTCTCTAGTCACTTCCATCCTTCTTACCGTAGTCCTTCATGCGCATGAGCCAGTTATCCTTTATGCCATAGTCAGGGCTTTATCTCTCTAGTCACTTCCATCCTTCTTACCATAGTCCTTCATGCGCATGAGCCAGTTATCCTTTATGCCATAGTCAGGGCTTTATCTCTCTAGTCACTTCCATCCTTCTTACCGTAGTCCTTCATGCGCATGAGCCAGTTATCCTTTATGCCATAGTCAGGGCTTTATCTCTCTAGTCACTTCCATCCTTCTTACCGTAGTCCTTCATGCGCATGAGCCAGTTATCCTTTATGCCATAGTCAGGGCTTTATCTCTCTAGTCACTTCCATCCTTCTTACCGTAGTCCTTCATGCGTATGAGCCAGTTATCCTTTATGCCATAGTCAGGGCTTTATCTCTCTAGTCACTTCCATCCTTCTTACCGTAGTCCTTCATGCGCATGAGCCAGTTATCCTTTATGCCATAGTCAGGGCTTTATCTCTCTAGTCACTTCCATCCTTCTTACCGTAGTCCTTCATGCGCATGAGCCAGTTATCCTTTATGCCATAGTCAGGGCTTTATCTCTCTACATCACACTTCCGTGGCCATGACTCCATATTTTGTAGGACAGCTGGTACCGCAGGACCTTAGATAAAACCAACAATGGAAGCAGAATGAAGGACCACGTCCATGTAGGAGATACCAGACAAGAAAAGAGATTCTGCTCAGGTGCAGGTATGCAAAACCACTATCTAAGAAAAAGGTAAACTGCTCAGAGACATTATGTTAATATAACTAGTACTTGTGTTCTCACTCCATACTGAATGCAAGGTCACAAAAGCTCTGAAGATATTAGCCATAAGCACTTTTTAGTGTCCCACAGGTGATAAGGTTACAGTGTCACAGCTGTTTGCATCACATATCTTTGGTTATTTCCAGAATACAGCATCAGAGCACCTTATATATATCTAACCTGATAACCCAGCAACATTTATGGACCATACAAAATGCCCAGCAGTCAGTAGGGATATCTACAGTACCTAATGCCACTGACTGCATCTGCAGAACTTTCATGGTTCTTACAGGACCAGCCTATGGACAGTTCCTTACCAACAGTGACAGGCTGCAATTCTACAAATTTATAAAGAAGGAAGGGGATTGTATGAGACTCCACCAATTTCAGATTCAGCCTGACTAAAGTCATAGTAAGCGTCATTACGCACTTATTAAAGTCATAGTAAGTGTCGTTATGGACTTATCTGAGAAAAAACGAACAGGTGAGCTACTTCTGCTAGGTCTGGAAAAGAGTGGTCTGCTGAGGGGTGGACAGTGCAATCCAGAAGAATAGCAAGTCTCTACCAAGGTCAGCCGTCTTGGGCACAAGATGTTAGGAGCTCAGACAGTAGATGCCAATTAGGGGGAAGTACAGTACAGGCATAATTTCTATACCTGCATTTCTGAACACCAGTACAGAAAAGAAAAGCACCTTTGTTATAGCTTTTAAGCATAGAAGTTTTTTTTTTTTCTTTTGCTACTCAATACAGTTGAGAGGGGCACAAACCTAGAGGAATGAGATACTCCTCAGCTAATAGTTGATGGATGCCGCAAAATGAGCTAATTCTGGCATCATTGTTTGAAATGTTAGCAGTACTGATTGAAGAACAGGCATGGAATTCCATTTCATATATTCAATAATTGACAACTAAAACAAATTAAATGGCAAATCCATATATATTTCCATGATTAAAACAATGCCTGGGCATCAAGACACAACAAGTCAAGGCAGGGAATTACTAGTCTCTCATGATGGGGATACCAGGGGTATCACACAGGGCTCTGTACTTCAGCCATTTCTTTTTTTTTTGCATTATTCATCTCAGATGCAAAATTGGGATTGACCACTGGAAAACCAAAATATGTTGATAGAGACAAACTAAATAACATAACATTTCTGCAACAGGTATAGTTCACCTGCAATGCTTAGCAAGTTGAAGTCCTGTCTTCTTGATCTGTGCTGCAATGAGTTGTGTCCATGTGTCCCTTCACAAAGAGCCATGGTGAGTCACTCCCATTCCTCCCACACTGGCCAGCCCAATGCCCAGGTGTGCTAGTCAAGTGTGGATCACTAGTGGTGAAGTTACACTCTAGTCTCTGCATCACGGAGTTGGCAGAGAAAGGACTAATTTATATTAGGTTAACATTACATCGTAAATAAAAATGTTCCACCCTAGCATTTTAACATTTATTATGCCAGATTTGAACTGGGGACATTTTTCCTTTGCTTGTTTAAAGGTGATAAACTTGACCAAATTGGGGATCTTAAGATTAAGAAGGCTTTGACGCCTTTATCTGTTTTTGCCTTAAGTTTCAGAAAGCATATGGCTGCATTCTTACTAGACCTTGGAGTTTAATGAGCTTTTTGAGTGTGAAAGTTAAAGTTACTCAGAAGTTCTTGGT
This sequence comes from Protopterus annectens, assembly GCF_019279795.1. Classification (NCBI taxonomy): domain Eukaryota; kingdom Metazoa; phylum Chordata; order Ceratodontiformes; family Protopteridae; genus Protopterus; species Protopterus annectens. The sequence goes on along the minus strand of NC_056746.1, from coordinate 118,272,761 downwards.
TACATTCCATAAAGTTATTTTTAATAGATGGCTGCTTTACTATTGCAATATTTTTCCTGTTACACAAGTAAATTCATAAAACATCTCTGCCTACTGTGCACATTTCATTGTTATATATTAAATGCCTAAGGCAGTAACAGGATGCACACTAGGATAGATGAAGAAATGAGGACATTGAAGATAAAACCACCAGCTTCAGAACAGGTCAAGGGGAACACATTACTGTGTTTACACCACATGTACCTGAAAGCAGAAGATGATTTAGTGAAGCAGATTTGGGAGAGACAGGAAGAAAACAAAAAGGAGATGAGGGCATCCAGCAAAGAGATGGATGGATTACATGAGAGGCACATCTGTCCACAAAGGCAGGACAGTGTCACCAAACTGAGGAAGGTAGGAACAGATGGAATGATATCCTGATCCCATATGAGAAAGCCAAAAAGAAGGAATTGACAATGATGACGATGGTGATATGTTTGTAGACAGGAGTGATCAGACAATGGAGAGTCAGCAAAAATTATTCACTAGTATGCAAGCTGAAGAACAGGCCTTCTTTGCCATCTAGACAGCATGCCACAAGGCACAGAAACACTGATATACCTTAGGTCATACTGAGCTGGGAAGTAAGCTCACATCTTAGCAGAGGCAATATAGGGAGTAAATCAGAAGGCTGGATCTAGATGGAATTAATATAAAACTTTCACTAGCTCCATAATTATATGCATTTGGCTTAGAACTGTTTACAATAAGATGCTTGCTTTATGCTTAGCATAATATTAGCTAAGTCTTTTCAAATTCAGATTTAATTCATAGAATATTTGTTGCCTGACTCAAGAATACAAGGTCATTCACATAAAATAATTTACTTAAACTCTGTTTTATGTATTTATTTATTTATCTTCTATCTGATAACCCAGTAAGTACACTGGTCCAAAAACCCTTTTCAGCTGTGACCCAGGTCCAGTTGGACAGATACAACAGAAGACTAAAAACAGTGAAACAATTAAGTAGTATAAATATAAACATAAATATGTAGTCTAAATATAAACACAAATATGAAGTATAAATATAAACACAAATATGTAGTCTAAATATGAATATAAATATGAAGTATAAATATAAACACAAATATGTTGTCTAAATATAAAAACAAATATGTAGTATAAATATAAACGCAAATATGTTGTCTAAATATACACACAAATATGTAGTCTAAATATAAACAAAAATATGTAGTCTATACACATAAATATGTAGTCTAAATATGAATACAAATATGAAGTATAAATATAAACACAAATATGTCATCTAAATATAAACACAAATATGTAATCTAAATATAAACACAAATATGTAGTATAAATATACACACACATATGTAGTCTAAATATAAACACAAATATGTAGTCAAAATATAAACATAAATATGTAGTCTAAATATACACACAAATATGTAGTCTAAATATAAACAAAAATATGTAGTCTATATACATAAATATCTAGTCTAAATATAAACACAAATATGTAGTATAAATATAAACATAAATATGTAGTCTAAATATGAATACAAATATGAAGTATAAATATAAACACAAATATGTAGTCTAAATATAAACACAAATATGTAGTCTAAATATAAACACAAATATGTAGTCTAAATATACACACAAATATGTAGTCTAAATATAAACACAAATATGAAGTATAAATATAAACACAAATATGTAGTCTACATATACACACAAATATGTAGTCTAAATATACACACAAATATGTAGTCTAAATATAAACAAAAATATGTAGTCTATACACATAAATGTGTAGTCTAAATATAAACACAAATATGTAGTATAAATATACACACAAATATGTAGTCTAACTATAAACACAAATATGTAGTCTAAATATAAACAAAAATATGTAGTCTAAATATGAATACAAATATGAAGTATAAATACAAACACAAATATGTAGTCTAAATATAAACACAAATATGTAATCTAAATATAAACACAAATATGTAGTATAAATATACACACAAATATGTAGTCTAACTATAAACAAAAATATGTAGTATAAATATACACACACATATGTAGTCTAAATATAAAAACAATTATGTAGTATAAATATAAACGCAAATATGTTGTCTAAATATACACACAAATATGTAGTCTAAATATAAAAACAAATATGTAGTCTAAATATACACACAAATATGTAGTCTAAATATACACACAAATATGTAGTCTAAATATAAACAAAAATATGTAGTCTATACACATAAATATGTAGTCTAAAAATAAACACAAATATGTAGTATAAATATACACACAAATATGTAGTCTAACTATAAACACAAATATGTAGTATAAATATACACACACATATGTAGTCTAAATATAAAAACAAATATGTAGTCTAACTATAAACACAAATATGTTGTCTAAATATACACACAAATATGTAGTCTAAATATAAAAACAAATATGTAGTCTAAGTATAAACACAATTATGTAGTCTAAATATAAACATAAATATGTAGTTTTTTTTATTTATTTTTATTTTATTTATTTACATTTGTTGACCAGGCTAGTCTAACTGGATACATGTCCATTTTCAGTAGTGGCCTGGGGAGAAAAGCTCCAAGTATAGGCAAAAATATCATCAACGATATTAATATGAAATACAAAATATTAAGCTGCATACTATAGTGCGGATAATAACCATAATTGAGAGAAAGAGAGAATAAAAGTGTACAGGGATTATTTGGTGAGGAGAGAGCTAACATAAAATATAGAATAATATAGAATATTAGAGGGGAAATACACAATGAGTAGTAATTTCTAACACTCTAAGAATAAGGGAAAAAAAGGATAGTGAAATTTTTTTTTTTTTTTTTTTTTTAAAGAGGTTAGCTTAATTGTGAGAACAGGCAGGCAACATAGTTCAGTAGTGTAGGACAGAGAAAGGTTTGAGCAATATACTACAGTAGAGAAGTGAAATAAAAGGAGAGTAGGAGTGGGTGGAGTGGATAATCAGTCAGGGTTAGTACAGGGGCACAACCAGTGAGTTTTAAGATGTTCTTTGAGATGATTTTTAAAAAGATGTGTGGAGGAGAGAGAAGAGAGTTCACTTGGTAGCAGGTTCCAGGCATTTCCCACTGTGTTTGTGAAAAGTGAGTCCCCAGCTTTGTTGTTAGATTTAATAGTGGAGACTAGGAGCCTATTGGCTGACCGAAGGGTTGTAAGGTTTTTGTATGGGGTAGTCAGATTAGTGAGGATAGGGGTATTATTAGGGTGGTGAAGCATCTTTTGGGTTATAGTAAGTTGGTGACAGAGTAGCTGGTGCTGCAGTTCTAGCCATCCCAATTGTTTGAGGTTGAGACAGTGGTGGGTTCTGAAAGGTTTGCCAGTGGCAAATCTGGCTATGTTATTATAGCTAGTTGCAAGTTTGTTAAGGTTGTTTTTAGAAAGATTGGTATAAATGGCAGAAGCATAGTACAGGGTAGAGATCAGATGGGTCTGGGCAATAGTGGTTCTAGCTGTTGGGGTCAGAAATGGTTTAAATCTATACACGGAACCTAGTTTTTTGTTGACAGATTTTATAGTAGTGTTAATATGATCATCATAGGTGAGGTTGTTATCTATGGTGATCCCCAGGAGACGGGTTGTAGTATCAGGGGATATGGTGGTTCCATTGTTAGAGGTTATTGTGAAGTGAATTTGTGGTGATTTTTGAGTAGGTGCAAAGAGCAATAATTTTGTTTTTTGGGGGTTCAGGAGGAGACAGTGTTGCATGAATCAATTTTCCACAGTCTGAAAAACCGATTGTGTGAGGGTCTGGAGTAAAGTTGAGGTTCTAGCTGAGCATATTAAAGTTGAATCATCAGCATATTGTATGCAGGTGGCTTGAGGAATTTTGGTATTTAGTTCATTAATAAACATAGAAAAGAGAAGAGGGCCAAGGATTGAGCCTTGAGGTACTCCAGTGTTTACAGGGAGGGGAGTTGAGAGCTTATTATTCCAAAGTATATATCCATAAATATAAATACAAGTATGTACTCTAAATATAAACACAAATATGTAGTCTAAATATAAACACAAATATGAAGTATAAATGTACACATAAATATGTAGTCTAAATATGCATACAACGATGTATTATAAATGTTTACACAAATAAGTATTCTAAATACACACACAAATATGTGATCTAAATATAAACAGAATTATTTAGTCTAAATATAGACACAATTATGTAGTCTAAATATAAACACAAATATGTAGTCTAAATTTACACACAAATATGTAGTCTAAATATAAAAACAAATATGCAGTATAAATATATACACAAATATGTAGTCTAAATATACACACAAATATGTATTCTAAATATAAACACAAATATGTAGTCTAAATATACACACAAATATGTAGTCTAAATATACACACAAATATGTAGCCTAAATATAAACACAAATATGTAGTCTAAATATACACACAGATATGTAGTCTAAATATAAACACAAATATGTAGTCTAAATATACACACAAATAGGTAGTCTAAATATACACACAAATATGTAGTATAAATATGAATACAAATATGAACTCTAAATATAAAAACAAATATGTAGTCTAAGTATAAACACAATTATGCTGTCTAAATCTAAACATAATTATGTAGTCTAAATATAAACACAAATATGTAGTATAAATATAAATACAAATATGTAGTCTAAATATAAACACAATTATGTAGTCTAAATATAAACACAAATATGTGGTATAAATATACACACAAATATGTAGTATAAATATACACATAAATATGTAGTCTAAATATAAACACAAATATGTAGTCTATATATACACACAAATATGTAGTCTAAATATGCACACAGATATGTAGTCTAAATATGCACACAAATATGTAGTTTAAATATACACATAAATATGTAGCCTAAATATAAACACAAATATGCAGTATAAATATAAACACAAGTATGTAGTCTAAATATAAACACAAATATGTAGCCTAAATATAAACACAAATATGTAGTCTAAATATACACACAAATATGTAGTCTAAATATGAACACAGTTATGTAGTCTAAATATAAACACAGATATGTAGTATAAATATACACACAAATATGTAGTATAAATATAGACATAAATATGCAGTCTAAATATAAACACAAATATGTAGTCTAAATATACACACAAATATGTAGCCTAAATAAAACACAAATATGTAGTCTAAATATACACACAGATATGTAGTATAAATATAAACACAAATATGTAGTATAAAAATACACATAAATATATAGTCTAAATATAAACACAAATATGCAGTATAAATATAAACACAAATATGTAGTCTAAATATAAACACAAATATGTAGCCTATATATGCATACAAATATGTAGTCTAAATATAAACACAAATATCTACACTAAATATAAACACAATTATGTAGTCTAAATATAGACACAAATTCTTCTTCTTCTTTCGGCTTTTCCCAGTTAGGGGTTGCCACAGCGGATCACCTGTCCATTCATGATTGGCAGTGAAGTTTTACGCTGTTGAGTTGCCAGCCCAGCGCCCAGCTTTCCTCAGAAGGCACACACATGCACGCACTCATGCCTAGGGCCAAATTAGAGTGTCCAATCCAACTACAGCATGTCTTTGGGATGTAGGAGGAAACTGGAGCACCCGGAGGAAACCCACGCGACCAGAGGGAGGACATGCAGACTTCGCACAGAAGACACCCCAGCCAAGGATTGAACAGGAGAACCTCTTGCACACACATATGTAGTATAAATATACACACAAATATGTAGTCTAAAGATAAACACATATGTAATCTAAATATAAACACAAATATGTAGTATAAATATACACACAAATATGTAGTCTAAATATAAACACAAATATGTAGTCTAAATATATATACAAATACAAACAGTAATTACTAATTTCATATGATAAAATGCAAAGAAAACAATGAAGCATAATACACATAGGTAGCAAAACCAAACTGTAGATTTTACTACTGGATTCATGAAAAAGAATAGGGCAATTGTACAATGTCCATTAAAAACATTATGAAGACTACCACTAGGATTATTTAATGTTATATACCAGTTTTTATGCCAACTTCCAAAAGGTAACAGACCCCCAATGTAACACTACCTCCTCAAAGACAATGCGTGTGATTGTACTGCCAAAAGGTAACAGACCCCCAACGTAACACTACCTCCTCCAAGACAATGCGTGTGATTGTACTGCCAAAAGGTTACAGACCCCCAATGTAACACTACCTCCTCCAAGACAATGCGTGTGATTGTACTGCCAAAAGGTAACAGACCCCCAATGTAACACTACCTCCTCCAAGACAATGCGTGTGATTGTACTGCCAAAAGGTAACAGACCCCCAATGTAACACTACCTCCTCCAAGACAATGCGTGTGATTGTACTGCCAAAAGGTAACAGACCCCCAATGTAACACTACCTCCTCCAAGACAATGCGTGTGATTGTACTGCCAAAAGGTAACAGACCCCCAATGTAACACTACCTCCTCCAAGACAATGCGTGTGATTGTACTGCCAAAATGTAACAGACCCCCAATGTAACACTACCTCCTCCAAGACAATGTGTGTGATTGTACTGCCAAAAGGTAACAGACCCCCAATGTAACACTACCTCCTCCAAGACAATGCGTGTGACTGTACTGCCAAAAGATAACAGACCCCCAATGTAACACTACCTCCTCCAAGACAATGCGTGTGACTGTACTGCCAAAAGGTAACAGACCCCCAATGTAACACTACCTCCTCCAAGACAATGCGTGTGATTGTACTGCCAAAAGGTAACAGACCCCCAATGTAACACTACCTCCTCCAAGACAATGCGTGTGATTGTACTGCCAAAAGGTAACAGACCCCCAATGTAACACTACCTCCTCCAAGACAATGCATGTGATTGTACTGCCAAAAGTTAACAGACCCCCAATGTAACACTACCTCCTCCAAGACAATGCGTGTGATTGTACTGCCAAAAGGTAACAGACCCCCAATGTAACACTACCTCCTCCAAGACAATGCGTGTGATTGTACTGCCAAAAGGTAACAGACCCCCAATGTAACACTACCTCCTCCAAGACAATGTGTGTGACTGTACTGCCAAAAGGTAACAGACCCCCAATGTAACACTACCTCCTCCAAGACAATGCGTGTGACTGTACTGCCAAAAGGTAACAGACCCCCAATGTAACACTACCTCCTCTAAGACAATGCGTGTGATTGTACTGCCAAAATGTAACAGACCCCCAATGTAACACTACCTCCTCCAAGACAATGCGTGTGATTGTAGTGCCAAAAGGTAACAGACCCCCAATGTAACACTACCTCCTCCAAGACAATGCGTGTGATTGTACTGCCAAAAAGTAACAGACTCCCAATGTAACACTACCTCCTCCAAGACAATGCGTGTGATTGTACTACCAAAAGATAACAGACCCCCAATGTAACACTACCTCCTCCAAGACAACGTGTGTGATTGTACTGCCAAAAGGTAATAGACCCCCAATGTAACACTACCTCCTCCAAGACAATGCGTGTGATTATACTGCACAGCTTTCAATACTGAGATGAAGAATGTATCTGTCACTGTGTGATCGTATGTGCCTTGGTTTCTGTAGACTTGCTAATGACAGCTGTCTATCTTTAGTATTATGGCAAAGCTTGTATATGATTGCGACAGCATTATTACCTATGGTTTATATATTGTCCTGTGGTAGTGTGTGAGATACCTGATATGGCTCTTGTGTTACTGACTGCCCAGCCTGGGTCTATGATTATGTTCATAGGTTCATAGGTTAGTACTAAGCTAACTGCCCTTGCGAGCCATTTTAAGCCTAGCCAATTATCCCTTGTGAGACTCGAACCCTGCACCTTGTGTTTGTAAGGCAAACACCTTAACCATTAGGCCACCCTCCCAATATAGATGGAAAGGTACTTGTGAGTGGTATATTTCTCTTCACACAGAATCGTATTTCACTGAGCCACAAATGATTGAAAAAAATGTAACTGAAAATACATTTGATTGAAAGCTCATTTCATAGAAATGTATTTCACAGAAAATTCTATTATTGCAAACGTAGCATAAAACCTTTTTTAGAGGAGCAGGTGCCCCCCCCCCCCGCACAGCCCTTGTGGGGGAGCAAAGCACTCTAGACCCCTTATTTCAATTTACTAAGTCCATGGTCACACAGCAGTAGAGAAAAGAGAAAAAGCACTTACAGCGAAATACTGTTGACACAAAAACACATTTCATAGAAAACTTCATCAGAGTAAACCCACTTAAATATTTTTTTTTTGCAGGAGGTAAACCTCTTTGTACCCTGAACCCCCCCACACCCACACCCACTTTACATAAATATACTAAATAAATGGTTACAAAGCAGTAGAGGAAAGTGAAAAAGTACACCCAGTGAATCACTGTTTGGGCTCAAACTCAAAATGCACAAACAGTGATTGCCTATAGACTTCTACAATTTTCAGTGTGTCATAACTCATTCAAATGTAATTTCAGTCAAATGGGTTCTCAGTTAATTTTTTTCAGTCATTTGTGATTCATGTAAATAAATTTCAGTAAAATGAACTGCTACCCTCGGGGGGGGCATGTGTCATGAGTACATTTCCAAGGGTCTATATTACGGCATTGAAATGCCATAACATTGAGCACCTCAATGTCAACAAGTATTCAGTGAAATTCACTTCCACAATTCGCTGAATACTTGTCAGGCAAAGATGTAGTTGCCCAACTACACAATGTTGCCCTTTTCTCCACTGTAGTGCAATCTCAGAGTTGGTATATTTAGTTAGGGGGATGTGAGGAGCACAGCCCCCCACATGGGTGGGTTTGGTTTAGTTAGAATTAGTTATGTTGGATTGCAGGACAAGTATTTATTTGCCCGACAAATATTCAGCGAATTACGTAAGTGGATTTCGCTGAATACTTGTCGGCATTCAGGTGTTCGATGTTACGGCATTTTGATGTCGTAATATAGACCCCATTTGCAATATATCATCAGTGAAAGTTGCACCTAGTACAAGCTAAGTGCACAGACATGGCCTGCTGTACACTGTATACAGTCTACTAATGCCATGTAAATGAATGTGTCTAACAATTGCAGAATAGTATACTCTGAATTTTGTAGCATGTTGCTAAGTAATTTAAAGCATTATTAGCCTGTTTGTCATCTTACTTATTATGAGGATATGCTTTGATGCTGGCTGCGCATATCTCCGCAACATGTTGTCATAGCACAGCTGAGATCACTCTCCTTGCATTAAGGCCAACATCAAAGGATGATCTCCGTAGCATATTCTGCATTTGTGTGTGTGTTTGTGGAGCATATATTTGTGTGAACATGTGTGTGTGCATGTCCTGGGGTAGATATTTTATTGTTACAACAATCTAACACTGCAAGATTTACATAGAAGTGTTGCTGTTCTTATAGTAGAAAGTACATGAGACTGTTGTAAATATAATCACAATGTCTCTGCTTTCTCTGCTCCTTCACTGTGTACCATGCCAATGAGGAGGGCAGCATGCCCCTGTTCATTCATGCACCACAGTATGTGATAGATGCTGTACCGGTACACCTTGGAAGCACAAAGACTTTAGTAACTGTCATCTGTAGTATGAAGGAAGTAGGAGGGGGTGTTTCAAGGGATAGCTGTAGTATGAAGGAAGTAGGAGGGGATGTTTAAAAGGAAAGCTGTAGTATGAAGGAAGTAGGAGGGGATGTTTAAAGGGATAGCTGCAGTACGAAGGAAGTAGGAGGGGATGTTTAAAGGGAAAGCTGTAGTATGAAGGAAGTAGGAGGGGATGTTTAAAGGGATAGCTGTAGTATAAAGGAAGTAGGAGGAGATGTTTAAAGGGATAGCTGTAGTATGAAGGAAGTAGGAGGGGATGTTAAAAGGGATAGCTGTAGCATGAAAGAAGTAGGAGGGGATGTTTAAAGGGATAGCTGTAGTATGAAGGAAGTAGGCAGGGATGTTTACAGGGAAAGCTGTAGTATGAAGGAAGTAGGAGGGGATATTTAAAGGGATAGCTGTAGTATGAAGGAAGTAGGAGATGATGTTTAAAGTGAAAGCTGTAGCATGAACGAAGAAGAAGCAGATGTTTAAAGGGCTAGCTGTAGTATGAAGGAAGTAGGATGGGATGTTTAAAGGGATAGCTGTAGTATGAAGGAAGTAGGAGGGGATGTTTAAAGGGATAACTGTAGTATGAAGGAAGTAGGAGGGGATGTTTAAAGGGATAGCTGTAGTATGAAAGAAGTAGGAGGGGATGTTTAAAGGGATAGCTGTAGTATGAAGGAAGTAGGAGGGGATGTTTAAAGGGAAAGCTGTAGTATGAAGGAAGTAGGAGGAAATGTTTAAAGGGAAAGCTGTAGTATGAATGAAGTAGGAAGGGATGTTTAAAGAGAAAGCTGTAGTATGAAGGAAGTAGGAGGGGATGTTTAAAGGGAAAGCTGTAGTATGAAGGAAGTAGGAGAGGATGTTTAAAGGGATAGCTGTAGTATGAAGAAAGTAGGAGGGGATGTTTAAAGGAATAGCTGTAGTATGAAGGAAGTAGGAGGGGATGTTAAAAGGGATAGCTGTAGTATGAAGGAAGTAGGGGATGGTTAAAAGGATAGCTGTAGTATGAAGGAGGTAGGAAGGGATGTTTAAAGGGATAGCTGTAGTATGAAGGAAGTAAGAGGGGATGTTTAAAGGGATAGCTGTAGTATGAAGGAAGTAGGCAGGGATGTTTACAGGGAAAGCTGTAGTATGAAGGAAGTAGGAGGGGATGTTTAAAGGGATAGCTGTAGTATGAAGGAAGTAGGAGGAGATGTTTAAAGGGATAGCTGTAGTATGAAGGAAGTAGGAGGGGATGTTTAAAGGGATAGCTGTAGCATGAAAGAAGTAGGAGGGGATGTATAAAGGGATAGCTGTAGTAGGAAGGAAGTAGGCAGGGATGTTTACAGGGAAAGCTGTAGTATGAAGGAAGTAGGAGTGGATGTTTAAAGGGATAGCTGTAGTATGAAGGAAGTAGGAGGTGATGTTTAAAGTGAAAGCTGTAGTATGAACGAAGAAGAAGCGGATGTTTAAAGGGCTAGCTGTAGTATGAAGGAAGTAGGATGGGATGTTTAAAGGGATAGCTGTAGTATGAAGGAAGTAGGAGGGGATGTTTAAAGGGATAACTGTAGTATGAAGGAAGTAGGAGGGGATGTTTAAAGGGATAGCTGTAGTATGAAGGAAGTAGGAGGGGATGTTTAAAGGGATAGCTGTAGTATGAAGGAAGTAAGAGGGGATGTTTAAAGGGAAAGCTGTAGTATGAAGGAAGTAGGAGGAAATGTTTAAATGGAAAGCTGTAGTATGAATGAAGTAGGAAGGGATATTTAAAGATAAAGCTGTAGTATGAAGGCAGTAGGAGGGGATGTTTAAAGGGAAAGCTGTAGTATGAAGGAAGTAGGAGGGGATGTTTAAAGGGATAGCTGTAGTATGAAGAAAGTAGGAGGGGATGTTTAAAAAAATAGCTGTAGTATGAAGGAAGTAGGAGGGGATGTTAAAAGGGATAGCTGTAGTATGAAGGAAGTAGGGGATGGTTAAAAGGATAGCTGTAGTGTGAAGGAAGTAGGAGGGGATGTTTAAAGGGATAGCTGTAGTATGAAGGAAGTAAGAGGGGATGTTTAAAGGGATAGCTGTAGTATGAAGGAAATAGGAGGGGATGTTTAAAGGGAAAGCTGTAGTATGAAGGAAGTAGGAGGAATGTTTAAAGGGATAGCTGTAGTATGAAGGAAGTAGGGGATGTTTAAAGGATAGCTGTATGAAGGAAGTAGGAGGATGTTTAAAGGGATAGCTGTAGTATGAAGGAAGTAGGAGGGAATGTTTAAGGGATAACTGTAGTATGAAGGAAGTAGGAGTGGATGTTTAAAGGGATAGCTGTAGTATGAAGGAAGTAGGAAGTAGGAGGGATGTTTAAAGGATAGCTGTAGTATGAAGGAAGTAGGAGGGATGTTTAAAGGAAAGCTGTAGTATGAAGGAAGTAGGAGGATGTTTAAAGGATAGCTGTAGTATGAAGGAAGTAGGAGGGATGTTTAAAGGAAGCTGTAGTATGAAGGAAGTAGGAGGATGTTTAAAGGATAGCTGTAGTATGAAGGAAGTAGGAGGGGATGTTTAAAGGGATAGCTGTAGTATGAAAAGTAGAAGGGAATGTTTAAAGGGATAGCTGTAGTACGAAGGAAGTAGGATGGGTGTTTAAAGGGATAGCTTTAGTATGAAGAAGTAGGAGGGGATGTTTAAAGGGAAAGCTTTAGTATGAAGAAGTAGGAGGGATGTTTAAAGGATAGCTGTAGTATGAAGGAAGTAGGAGGGATGTTTAAAGGGATAGCTGTAGTATGAGAAAGGAGGGGATGTTTAAAGGATAGCTGTATGAAGGGGGATGTTTAAAGGATAGCTGTAGTATGAAGGAAGTAGGAGGATGTTTAAAGGGATAGCTGTAGTATGAAGGAAGTAGGAGGGATGTTTAAAGGATAGCTGTAGTATGAAGGAAGTAGGAGGGATGTTTAAAGGGATAGCTGTAGTATGAAGGAAGTAGGAGGGATGTTTAAAGGGATAGCTGTAGTATGAAGGAAGTAGGAGGGATGTTTAAAGGATAGCTGTAGTATGAAGGAAGTAGGAGGATGTTTAAAGGATAGCTGTAGTATGAAGGAAGTAGGAGGATGTTTAAAGGATAGCTGTAGTATGAAGGAAGTAGGAGGGATGTTTAAAGGATAGCTGTAGTATGAAGGAAGTAGGAGGATGTTTAAAGGGAAGCTTAATAGTATGAAGGAAGTAGGAGGATGTTTAAAGGATAGCTGTAGTATGAAGGAAGTAGGAGGGATGTTTAAAGGATAGCTGTAGTATGAAGGAAGTAGGAGGAATGAAGGAAGGAAGGAATTTAAGGATAGCTGTAGTATGAAGGAAGTAGGAGGGGATGTTTAAAGGGATAGCTGTAGTATGAAGGAAGTAGGAGGGGATGTTTAAAGGATAGCTGTAGTATGAAGGAAGTAGGAGGGATGTTTAAAGGAAAGCTAGTAAAGGAAGTAGGAGGATGTTTAAAGGGATAGCTGTAGTATGAAGGAAGTATGAGGGGATGTGGATAGCTGTAGTATGAAGGAAGTAGGAGGGGATGTTTAAAGGATAGCTGTAGTATGAAGGAAGGAGGGATGTTAAAAGGATAGCTGTAGTATGAAGAAGTAGGAGGGATGTTTAAAGGATAGCTGTAGTATGAAGGAAGTAGGAGGGATGTTTAAAGGATAGCTGTAGTATGAAGGAAGTAGGAGGGATGTTTAAAGGATAGCTGTAGTATGAAGGAAGTAGGAGGATGTTTAAAGGATAGCTGTAGTATGAAGGAAGTAGGAGGGATGTGTAAAGGGATAGCTGTAGTATGAAGGAAGTAGGAGGGGATGTTTAAAGGGAAAGCTGTAGTATGAAGGAAGTAGGAGGATTGTTTAATGGGAAAGCTGTAGTATGAAGGAAATAGGAAGGAATATTTAAAGGGAAAGCTGTAGTATGAAGGAAGTAGGAGGGGATGTTTAAAGGGATAGCTGTAGTATGAAGGAAGTAGAAGGGAATGTTTAAAGGGATAGCTGTAGTACGAAGGAAGTAGGAGGGGTGTTTAAAGGGATAGCTTTAGTATGAAGGAAGTAGGAGGGGATGTTTAAAGGGATAGCTGTAGTATGAAGGAAGTAGGAGGGGATGTTTAAAGGGATAGCTGTAGTATGAAGGAAGTAGGAGGGGATGTTTAAAGGGATAGCTGTAGTATGAAGGAAGTAGGAGGGGTGTCTAAAGGGATAGCTTTAGTATGAAGAAGTAGGAGGAATGTTTAAAGGGATAGCTGTAGTATGAAGGAAGTAGGAGGGATGTTTAAAGGGATAGCTGTAGTATGAAGGAAGTAGGAGGGGATGTTTAAAAGGATAGCTGTAGTATGAAGGAAGTAGGAGGGATGTTAAAATGGATAGCTGTAGTATGAAGGAAGTAGGAGGGGATGTTTAAAGGGAAAGCTGTAGTATGAAGGAAGTAGGAGGGAATGTTTAAAGGGATAGCTGTAGTATGAAGGAAGTAGGAGGGGATGTTTAAAGGGATAGCTGTAGTATGAAGGAAGTAGGAGGGGATGTTTAAAGGGATAGCTGTAGTATGAAGGAAGTAGGAGGGGATGTTTAGGATAGCTGTAGTATGAAGGAAGTAGGAGGGGATGTTTAAAGGGATAGCTGTAGTACGAAGGAAGTAGGAGGGGTGTTTAAAGGGATAGCTGTAGTATGAAGGAAGTAGGAGGGGATGTTTAAAGGGATAGCTGTAGTATGAAGGAAGTAGGAGGGGATGTTTAAAGGGAAAGCTGTAGTATGAAGGAAGTAGGAGGGAATGTTTAAAGGGATAGCTGTAGTACGAAGGAAGTAGGAGGGGTGTTTAAAGGGATAGCTTTAGTATGAAGAAGTAGGAGGGATGTTTAAAGGGATAGCTGTAGTGTGAAAGAAGTAGGAGGGAATGTTTAAAGGCAAAGCTGTAGTATGAAGGAAGTAAGAGGGGATGTTTAAAGGGATAGATGTAGTATGAAGAAAGTAGGAGGGGATGTTTAAAGGATAGCTGTAGTATGAAGGAAGTAGGAGGGATGTTTAAAGGGATAGCTGTAGTATGAAGGAAGTAGGAGGATGTTTAAAGGGATAGCTGTAGTATGAAGGAAGTAGGAGGATGTTTAAAGGATAGCTGTAGTATGAAGGAAGTAGGAGGGATGTTTAAAGGATAGCTGTAGTATGAAGGAAGTAGGAGGATGTTTAAAGGATAGCTGTAGTATGAAGGAAGTAGGAGGGATGTTTAAAGGATAGCTGTAGCATGAAGGAAGTAGGAGGATGTTTAAAGGATAGCTGTAGTATGAAGGAAGTAGGAGGGATGTTTAAAGGATAGCTGTAGTATGAAGGAAGTAGGAGGGATGTTTAAAGGATAGCTGTAGTATGAAGGAAGTAGGAGGGATGTTTAAAGGATAGCTGTAGTATGAAGCAAGTAGGAGGGGATGTTTAAAGGGAAAGCTGTAGTGTGAAGGAAGTAGGAGAGGATGTTTAAAGGGATAGCTGCAGTATGAAGGAAGTAGGAGGGGATGTTTAAACGGATAGATGTAGTACGAAGGAAGTAGGAGGGGATGTTTAAAGGGATAGCTTTAGTATGAAGGAAGTAGGAGGGGATGTTTAAAGGGATAGCAGTAGTATGAAGGAAGTAGGAGTGGATGTTTAAAGGGATAGCTTTAGTATGAAGGAAGTAGGAGGGGTTGTTTAAAGGGATAGCTGTAGTATGAAGGAAGTAGGAGGGGATGTTTAAAGGGAAAGCTATAGTATGAAGGAAGTAGGAGGGAGTTTTTAAAGGGATAGCTGTAGTATGAAGGAAGTAGAAGAGGATGTTTAAAGGGAAAGATATATTATGAAGGAAGTAGGAGGGGATGTTTAAAGGGATAGCTGTAGTATGAAGGATATAGAAGGGAATGTTTAAGGGATAGCTGTAGTATGAAGGAAGTAGGAGGGGATGTTTAAAGGGATAGCTGTAGTATGAAGGAAGTAGTAGGGAATGTTTAAAGGGATAGCTGTAGTATGAATTACGTATTACATAATGTTTAAAGGGATAGCTGTAGTCTGAAGGATGTAGGAGGGGATGTTTAAAGGGATAGCTGTAGTGTGAAAGAAGTAGGAAGGGATGTTTAAAGGGATAGCTGTAGTATGAAGGAGTAGGAGGGAATGTTTAAAGGGATAGTTGTAGTATGAAAGAAGTAGGAGGGGATGTTTAAAGGGAAAGCTCTAGTATGAAGGAAGTAGGAGGGAATGTTTAAACGGATAGCTGTAGTATGAAGGACGTATGAGGTAATGTTTAAAGGGATAGCTGTAGTATAAACGAAGTAGGAGGGGATGTTTAAACGGATAGCTGTAGTATGAAGGAAGTAGGAGGGGATGTTTAAACAAATAGATGTAGTATGAAGGAAGTAGGAAGGGATATTTAAAGGCATAGCTGTAGTATGAAGAAAGTAGGAGGGGATGTTTAAAGGGAAAGCAATAGTATGAAGGAAGTAGGAGGGGATGTTTAAAGGGATAGCTGTAGTATGAAAGAAGTAGGAGGGGATGTTTAAAGGGATAGCTGTAGTATGAAGGAAGTAGGAGGGGATGTTTAAAGGGAAAGCTGTAGTATGAAAGAAGTAGGAGGGGATGTTTAAAGGGATAGCTGTAGTATAAAGGAAGTAGGAGGGGATGTTTAAACAAATAGATGTAGTATGAAGGAAGTAGGAGGGATATTTAAAGGCATTGCTGTAGTATGAAGGAAGTAGGAGGGGATGTTTAAAGGGAAAGCAATAGTATGAAGGAAGTAGGAGGGGATGTTTAAAGGGATAGCTGTAGTATGAAGGAAGCAGGAGGGGATGTTTAAAGGGATAGCTGTAGTATGAAGGAAGTAGGAGGGGATGTTTAAATGGATAGCTGTAGTATGAAGGAAGTAGGAGGGGATGTTTAAAGGGAAAGCTGTAGTATGAAGGAAGTAGGAGGGAATGTTTAAATGGATAGCTGTAGTATGAAAGAAGTAGGAGGGCATGTTTAAAGTTATAGCTGTAGTATGAAGGAAGAAGGAGGGGATGTTTAAAAGGATAGCTGTAGTATGAAGGAAGTAGGAGAGGATGTTTAAAGGGAAAGCTATAGAATGAAGGAAGTAGGAGGGGATGTTTAAAGGGATAGCTGTAGTATGAAGGAAGTAGGAGGGGATTTTTAAAGGGATAGCTGTTCTATGAAGGAAGTAGGAGGGGATGTTTAAAGGGATAGCAGTAGTATGCATTAAATAGGAGGGAATGTTTAAAGGGATAGCTGCAGTACGAAGGAAATAGGACAGGATCTTTAAAGGGATAACTGTAGTATGAAGGAAGTAGGAGAGGATGTTTAAAGGGATAGCTGTAGTATGAAGGAAGTAGAAGGGGATGTTTAAATGGATAGCTGTAGTATGAAGGAAGTAGGAGGGGATGTTTAAAGGGAAAGCTGTAGTATGAAGGAAGTAGGAGGAAATGTTTAAAGGGATAGCTGTAGTATGAAAGTAGTAGGAGGGGATGTTTAAAGGGATAGCAGGTATGAAGGAAGTAGGAGGGGATGTTTAAACGAATAGATGTAGTATGAAGGAAGTAGGAGGGGATGTTTAAAGGGATACCTGTAGTATGAAGGAAGTAGGAGGGGATTTTTAAAAGGATAGCTGTTCTATGAAGGAAGTAGGAGGGGATGTTTAAAGGGAAATCTGTACTATGAAGGAAGTAGGAGGGGATGTTTAAAGGGATAGCTGTAGTATGAAGGAAGTAGGAGGGGATGTTTAAAGGGAAATCTGTACTATGAAGGAAGTAGGAGGGGATGTTTAAAGGGATAGCTGTAGTATGAAGGAAGTAGGAGGGGATGTTTAAAGGGATAGCTGTAGTATGAAGGAAGTAGGAGGGGATGTTTAAAGGGAAAGCTGTAGTATGAAGGAAGTAGGAGGGGATGTTTAAAGGGATAGCTGTAGTGTGAAGGAAGTAGGAGGGGATGTTTAAAGGGATAGATGTAGTATGAAGAAAGTAGGAGGGGATGTTTAAAGGGAAAGCTATAGTATGAAGGAAGTAGGAGGGAATGTTTAAAGGGATAGCTGTAGTATGAAGGAAGTAGGAGGGGATGTTTAAAGGGAAAGCTGTAGTATGAAGGAAGTGGGAGAGGATTTTTAAAGGGATAGCTGTAGTATGAAGGAAGTAGGAAGGGATGTTTAAAGGGATAGCTGTAGTATGAAGGAAGTAGGAGGGGATGTTTAAAGGGAACGCTGTAGTATGAAGGAAGTAGGAGGGGATGTTTGAAGGGATAGCTGTAGTGTGAAAGAAGTAGGAGGGGATGTTTAAAGGGATAGCTGTAGGATGAAGGAAGTTGGCGGGGATGTTTAAAGGGATAGCTGTAGTATGAAGGAAGTAGGAGGGGATGTTTAAAGGTATAGCTGTAGTATGAAGGAAGAAGGAGGGGGTGATTAAAGGGAAAGCTGTAGTGTGAAGGAAGTAGGACAGGATTTTTAAAGGGATAGCTGTAGTATGCATGAAGTAGGAGGGAATGTTTAACGGGATAGCTGTAGTATGAAGGAAGTAGGACAGGATGTTTAAAGGGATAGCTGTAGTATGAAGGAAGTAGGACGGGATGTTTAAAGGGATAGCTGTAGTATGAAGGAAGTAGGAGGGGCTGTTTAAAAAGATAGCTGTAGTATGAAGCAAGTAGGAGGGGATGTTTAAAGGGAAAACTGTAGTATGAAGGAAGTAGGAGTGAATGTTTAAAGGGATAGCTGTAGTATGAAGGAAGTAGGAGAGGATGTTTAAAGGGATAGCTGCAGTATGAAGGAAGTAGGAGGGGATGTTTAAACGGATAGATGTAGTACGAAGGAAGGGGATGTTTAAAGGGATAGCTTTAGTATGAAGGAAGTAGGAGGGGATGTTTAAAGGGATAGCTGTAGTATGAAGGAAGTAGGAGGGGATGTTTAAAGGGATAGCAGTAGTATGAAGGAAGTAGGAGGGGATGTTTAAAGGGATAGCTGTAGTATGAAGGAAGTAGGAGGGGATGTTTAAAGGGAAAACTGTAGTATGAAGGAAGTAGGAGGGGATGTTTAAAGGGATAGCTATAGTATGAAGGGTATAGAAGGGAATGTTTAAGGGATAGCTGTAGTATGAAGGAAGTAGGAGGGGATATTTAAAGGGATAGCTGTAGTATGAAGGAAGTAGTAGGGAATGTTTAAAGGGATAGCTGTAGTATGACTTAAGTAGGACAGGATGTTTAAAGGGATAGCTGTAGTCTGAAGGAAGTAGGAGGGGATGTTTAAAGGGATAGCTGTAGTGTGAAAGAAGTAGGAAGGGATGTTTCAAGGGATAGTTGTAGTATGAAAGAAGTAGGAGGGGGTGTTTAAAGGGAAAGCTCTAGTATGAAGGAAGTAGGAGGGAATGTTTAAAGGGATAGCTGTAGTATGAAGGACGTATGAGGTGATGTTTAAAGGGATATCTGTAGTATAAACGAAGTAGGAGGGGATGTTTAAAGGGATAGCTGTAGTATGAAGGAAGTAGGAGGGGATGTTTAAACAAATAGATGTAGTATGAAGGAAGTAGGAGGGGATATTTAAAGGCATAGCTGTAGTATGAAGGAAGTAGGAGGGGATGTTTAAAGGGAAAGCAATAGTATGAAGGAAGTAGGAGGGGATGTTTAAAGGGATAGCTGTAGTATGAAAAAAGTAGGAGGGGATGTTTAAAGGGATAGCTGTAGTATGAAGGAAGTAGGAGGGGATGTTTAAAGGGATAGCTTTAGTATGAAGGAAGTAGGAGGGGATGTTTAAACAAATAGATGTAGTATGAAGGAAGTAGGAGGGGATATTTAAAGGCATAGCTGTAGTATGAAGGAAGTAGGAGGGGATGTTTAAAGGGAAAGCAATAGTATGAAGGAAGTAGGAGGGGATGTTTAAAGGGATAGCTGTAGTATGAAAGAAGTAGGAGGGCATGTTTAAAGTTATAGCTGTAGTATGAAGGAAGTAGGAGGGGATGTTTAAAGGGATAGCTGTAGTATGAAGGAAGTAGGAGGGGATGTTTAAAGGGAAAGCTATAGAATGAAGGAAGTAGGAGGGGATGTTTAAAGGGATAGCTGTATATGAAGGAAGTAGGAGGGGATTTTTAAAGGGATAGCTGTTCTATGAAGGAAGTAGGAGGGGATGTTTAAAGGGATAGCGGTAGTATGCATTAAATAGGAGGGAATGTTTAAAGGGATAGCTGCAGTACGAAGGAAATAGGACAGGATCTTTAAAGGGATAGCTGTAGTATGAAGGAAGTAGGAGAGGATGTTTAAAGGGATAGCTGTAGTATGAAGGAAGTAGAAGGGGATGTTTAAATGGATAGCTGTAGTATGAAGGAAGTAGGAGGGGATGTTTAAAGGGAAAGCTGTAGTATGAAGGAAGTAGGAGGGAATGTTTAAAGGGATGGCTGTAGTATGAAAGTAGTAGGAGGGGATGTTTAAAGGGATAGCTGTAGTATGAAGGAAGTAGGAGGGGATGTTTAAACAAATAGATGTAGTATGAAGGAAGTAGGAGGGGATGTTTAAAGGGATAGCTGTAGTATGAAGGAAGTAGGAGGGGATTTTTAAAAGGATAGCTGTTCTATGAAGGAAGTAGGAGGGGATGTTTAAATGGATAGCTGTAATATGAAGGAAGTAGGAGGGGATGTTTAAAGGGATAGCTGTTCTATGAAGGAAGTAGGAGGGGATGTTTAAATGAATAGCTGTAGTGTGAAGGAAGTAGGAGGGGATGTTTAAATGGATAGCTGTAGTATAAAGGAAGAAGGAGGGGATGTTTAAAGGGATAGCTGTAGTATGAAGGTAGTAGGAGGGGATGTTTAAAGGGATAGCTGTAGTATGAAGGAAGTAGGAGGGGATGTCTAAACGAATAGATGTAGTATGAAGGAAGTAGGAGGGGATGTTTAAAGGGATAGCTGTAGTATGAAGGAAGTAGGAGGGGATGTTTAAAGGGAAAGCTATAGTATGAAGGAAGTAGGAGGGGATGTTTAAAGGGATAGCTGTAGTATGAAGGAAGTAGGAAGGGATGTTTAAAGGGATAGCATTAGTATGAAGGAAGTAGGATGGGATGTTTAAACTGATGGTTGTAGTATGAAGGTAGTAGGAGGGGATGTTTAAAGGGATAGCTGTAGTATGAAGGAAGTAGGAGGGGATTTTTAAAAGGATAGCTGTTCTATGAAGGAAGTAGGAGCGGATGTTTAAATGGATAGCTGTAATATGAAGGCAGTAGGAGGGGATGTTTAAAGGGATAGCTGTTCTATGAAGGAAGTAGGAGGGGATGTTTAAATGAATAGCTGTAATGTGAAGGAAGTAGGAGAGGATGTTTAAAGGGATAGCTGTAGTATAAACGAAGTAGGAGGGGATGTTTAAAGGGATAGCTGTAGTATGAAGGTAGTAAAAGCGAATGTTTAAAGGGAAAGCTATAGTATGAAGGAAGTAGGAGGGGATGTTTAAAGGGATAGCTGTAGTATGAAGGAAGTAGGAGAGGTGTTTAAAGGGATGGCTGTAGTATGGAGGAAGTAGGAGGGAATGTTTACAGGGAAAGCTATAGTATGAAGGAAGTAGGAGGGAATGTTTAAAGGGATAGCTGTAGTATGAAGGAAGTAGGAGGGAATGTTTAAAGGGAAAGCTTTAGTATGAAGGAAGTAGGAGGGGATGTTTAAAGGGATACCTGTAGTATGAAAGAAGTAGGAGTGGATGTTTAAAGGGATAGCTGTAGTATGAAGGAATAGGAGGGGATGTTTAAAGGGATAGCTGTAGTATGAAGGACGTAGGAGGGGATGTTTAAAGGGATAGCTGTTCTATGAAGGAAGTAGGAGGGGATGTTTAAAGGGACAGCTGTAGTGTGAAGGAAGTAGGAGGGGATATTTAAAGGGATAGCTGTAGTATGAAGGACGTAGGAGGGGATGTTTAAAGGGATAGCTGTAGTATGAAGGAAGTAGGAGGGGATGATTAAAGGGATAGCTTTAGTATGAAGGAAGTAGGAGGGGATTTTTAAAGGGATAGCTGTTCTATGAAGGAAGTAGGAGGGGATGTTTAAATGGATAGCTGTAATATGAAGGAAGTAGGAGGGGATGTTTAAAGGGATAGCTGTAGTGTGAAGGAAGTAGGAGGGGTTGTTTAAAGGGATAGCTGTAGTATCAAGGATGGAGGGGATGTTTAAAGGGATAGCTGTAGTATGAAGGAAGTAAAAGGGAATATTTAAAGGGAAAGCTATAGTATGAAGGAAGTAGGAGGGGATGTTTAAAGGGATAGCTGTAGTATGAAGGAAGTAGGAGGGGTGTTTAAAGGGATAGCTGTTGTATGGAGGAAGTAGGAGGGAATGTTTACAGGGAAAGCTATAGTATGAAGGAAGTAGGAGGGGATGTTTAAAGGGATAGCTGTAGTATGAAGGAAGTAGGAGGGAATGTTTAAAGGGAAAGCTATGGTATGAAGGAAGTAGGAGGGGATGTTTAAAGGGATAGCTGTAGTATGAAAGAAGTAGGAGTGGGATGTTTAAAGGGATAGCTGTTGTATGAAGGAAGTAGGAGGGGATGTTTAAAGGGATAGCTGTAGTATGAGGGAAGTAGGAGGGGATGTTTAAAGGGATAGCTGTAGTGTGAAGGAAGTAGGAGGGGATGTTTAAAGGGATAGCTGTAGTATGAAGGAAGTAGGAGGGGATGTTTAAAGGGATAGCTGTATTATGAAGGAAGTAGGAAGGAATGTTTAAAGGGATAGCTGTAGTATGAAGGAAGTAGGAGGGGATGTTTAAAGGTATAGCTCACCATTTCGTCAATGTTACCTTGTGTAATAACCCTGTATATGTATATATACATATATATATATATATATATATATATATATATATATATATATATATATATATATATATATATATATTCACTTTAGAAGCTCAAAATACTGAAATATCAAAATTCAGTATTCTGTGCCCATAAAGTTGAATCCTGACAAAAGCAAAACCTCAGAAGCACTTGCAAGGAGAATGTAGCTTGTGTGGTGGTGTTTTGTGTGTGTTTGTATGTAGTGCAACCTCGGAGTTAGAATATTTAAGTAGGGGGGTATAGGGGGGCACTTTTATGTAGTAGAGAGCTTGTGTTTGTGTGTCGGGAGGCAGGTGTGTGTGTGTGGAGTAGAAGTGCAAAATTCAAAATCTCCGGTTTGTGAGATTTTGAATTTCACACTTCTGAGTTTTCTTTGTTGTAAGATTTCAACTTTATTGCATCGAAATACTGAATTTCGACATTTCAGTATTTCGAGGATATAAAGTGACTCCATATATATATATATATATATGTATATATATATATATATATATATATAATGGGTCTACTTTGTTTGATAGAAAACACATTTCACTGAAACTCATTTCGTCGAAGCCTCATTTCACTGAAAATTAAAGCTCACTTCACTTAAAACACATTTGACTGAAACTCATTTAATCTAAAAGGGTTTATTCCCTGTTCCCCACTGTAGTGCAATCCTGTAGTTAGTATACAGTGGATATAAAAAGATTACACACCCCTGTTAAAGGTGGAGAACAACTAAAGCCCCACTTGACCATCTAAAATATCGTCAACTCAGGAATGATACAAAAAAATCTATTTTACTGGATAAAAAAAGCGTCTATCAAAATCTCCTACAAAAACACCATAACAACCCTCAAAAGTTCTGGGCAGGCTTAAATCAACTACTTTGTCCAGGTCATTCCCCCTCCCCAACCCTGGCTAACTACACCCATAGTTCCCTGGAGACCATAGCTAGCGCCTTTAATAACTTTTTCACTGAAACAATCCAATCCCTAGCAAATCAACTAACCCCCTCTAACTTAAACAACATGCCTAATCTACCCAATAATCACCCCGAATTTAGCTTCCAGCCAATGTCCACTAGTTTTATCAAAACACTTCTAAAAAAACTGAAACCTACCACCCTCGCTGCTAACCTCCTCCCTGCAGAGTACCTACAAATAGCTGCAGATGCCATTGCATATCCCATATCTATACTCATCAAGAGAACCTTATCCGAAAATGCTAACCACTCCCTCTGGAAAACATCTCACGTCTTCCCACTCCATAAAGGTGGTAGCTCCTCAGACATATCCAACCATAGACCCATTGCCATTCTTTCTCCACTAGCCAAAATAATGGAGAAATGTGCACACAAGCAACTAATGCAATACCTTACACAGAATAACTTACTATCCAACTCCCAGCAAGGTTCAGGCCATACCACAGCACCACCTCAGCCCTCCTTTCCTTTACTACTGCCATAAACCAAAACAGGAATGACAATAGGATAACCTCCGCCCTCTTTGTTGACCTATCAAAACCCTTTGACATGGTCAACCATGAACATCTCATTCTTTCACTAAAATCTATTTTCCTCAACAAGCCTGCTATCCAGTGGTTCCAGTCCTACCTGACTGGTAGAAAACAGGCGGTACTATAGCAGGGCAAACTCTCCAGCCAGCTACCTCTCACACTTGGCATCTCTCAAGGGTCCATACTAGGTCCACTACTCTTCTCTATTTTTATCAACAATCTTCACACCGCTATCCCTAAAACTACCTGCATTCAATATGCAGCTGATTCCACTGTGATCTGCTCAGCCATCTTCCCATCCTAACTGCAAACCTTTACCCAAAATACATTTAACACTATCAAGAACTGGCTCAAAAACCAACGCCTACTTCTGAACCCCAATAAAAACTAAACTTCTACTCTTCTCCCCCACTAGTAGACCCATCACACTTTCATTCTCTGTCACATCTAACAATGGTACCACTATTTCCCCCAGATCATCACACCAAACTGCTAGGGGTTATCATAGACAATAATCTCAAATTTGACCTACAGGTCAACAAAACCATATAGACCATCAATAATAAGCTTGGATCGCTGTACAGAAACAAGACATTTTTAACCCCACTGGCTAGGACTGCAATTGCCTTATCACACCTACTCTCTACTCTTTTACATGCCTCGCCTGTACTCTCAAACCTCAACAAATCCGAACTAGGTAAGCTGTCCCATAGCTACAATCATATTGCTAGATTCGCCACTGGCTCCACCTATAGAACCCACCACTGCCAGAACCTTAAACAACTAGAGTGGCTATAACTGCCCAGCTTAATTCAATGCAATCAGCTCTTAATAACACAAAATTTTGTACCACCCTGAGGATAACCCCTCACTTAAAAATATTATTAAGCCATATAGCAACCTGAGATCCCTACAGTCAGCCTATAAACTACTGGTCCAAACCCACAAAGCTAATAACTCTGCTGGTGAATCCCTGTTTGCCAACTTCGTTGGCAAAAACTGGAATTCGTTGCCAAACTATATAACCCTACAATCCTCCAAAAGTCTCTTAAAAAAAAACCTCAAACAGTATCTGAAAGTGAATTGGCTATGCCCATGTACCAACCCTGAGTAAGTTATAAATTGAAAGCTTATTCTGTAATTATCATAACTTGTAACTACATCACCAAGCTCTGCTTTCAATCTGATGTCTCTTACTTTTAATTGTCTGTCCATGAGAATTGTGAGTCCCTACTGGGAAATACTACTAAGCCATTGTATATAATCACTCTGTTTTTATAATTGTTTGCTAACATCTGTATAATCTATGTAAGTTTGTCTTTGTGGAGCTTTTCTCCCCTGATCGCTGCTAAAAATGGACAAGTACCCAGTCGGACTATCCCAGTAAACAAATGTAAAATAAATAAAATAAAATAATAAATAAATAAAATACCGGGTTTTTGTGATATAAAAAAGAGACCACAATAAATCACTTCAAAACTTTTCCCACCTTTATATTCAGTTGAAAATCAAACAAATCTGTTAGGGGAAAACATATAAAAAATAAAAAAGGTACAATAAGCTGGTTGCACACCCTTAAACTAATACTTTGTTGAAGCACCTTTTGGTTTAATTACAGCATTCAGTCTTCTTGGGTAGGAGTCTATCAGCATGGTACATCTTGACTTGGCAATATTTGCCCACTCTTCCTTGCAAAAGGGCTCCAAATCTGTCAGATTGCCAGGGCATCTCTTGTGCACAGTGCTCTTTAGGTCACCCCACATATTTTCTATTGGATTTAGGTTTGGGCCATTCCAAAACGTTAATTTTCTTCTGGTGAAGTCATTCTTTTATTGATTTGGATGTAAGCTTGGGGTCATTGTCATGTTGAAAGGTGACATTCCTCTTCATGTTCATCTTTCTAGCAGACACCTGAAGGTTTTGGGCCAAAAGTGACTGGTATTTGGAATTGTTCATAATTCCCTTCACCTTGACTAATGCCCCAGTTCCAGCTGAAGAAAAGCAACCCCAAAGCATGATACTGCCACTACCATATTTCACCGTGGGGATGGTGTTCTTTTGGTGATGCAAAGTGTTGTTTTTGTGCCAAACATACCTTTTGGAATTGTGGCCAAAAAGTTCAATCTTGGTCTCATCAGACTATAACACATTTTTCCACATGCTTTTGGGAGACTTGGTATATTCTTTTGAGAGGGAGAGAAGGTTGGATGATGTGGGGATAGTGAATCATGAAGTGCAATAGATTAGCATGGAGGAAGTAAGGGTAGCTATGAAGAAGATGAAGAATGGAAAGGCTGTTGGTCCAGATGACATACCTGTGGAAGCATGGAGGTGTTTAGGTGAAATGGCAGTGGAGTTTTAACCAGATTGTTTAATGGAAAGTGAGAGGATGCCTGAGGAATGGAGAAAAAAGTGTTTTGGTACCGATTTTTAAGAATAAGGGTGATGTGCAGAGCTGTAGTAACTGCAGAGGGATTAAATTGATCCGTCACAGCATGAAGTTATGGGAAAGAGTAGTGGAAGCTAGGTTAAGAAGGAATGTGATGATTAGTGATCAGCAGTATGGTTTCATGCTGGGAAAGAGCACTACAGATGCAATGTTTTCTCTGAGACTGTTGATGAAGAAGTACAGAGAAGGTCAGAAGGAGTTGCATTGTGTTTTTGCAGACTTAGAGAAAGCATAAGACAGGGTGCCTAGAGAGGAGTTGTGGTATTGTATGAGGAAGTCGGGAGTGTCAGAGAAGTATGTAAGAGTGGTACAGGATATGTACGAGGGTAGTGTGACAGCGGTGAGGTCTGCAGTGGGAGTGACGGATGCATTTAAGGTGGAGGTGGGATTACATCAGGGATCAGCTCTGAGCCTTTTCTTATTTGCAATGGTGATGGACAGGTTGACAGACGAGATCAGACAGGAGTCCCCGTGGACTATGATGTTTGCAGATGACATTGTGATCTGTAGTGAGAGTAGGGAACAGGTGGAGGAGACCCTGGAGAGATGGAGATATGCTCTAGAGAGAAGAGGAATGAAGGTCAGCAGGACTAAGACAGAATATATGTGTGTGAATGAGAGGGAGGATACAGGAATGGTGAGGATGCAGGGAGTAGAGGTGGCGAAGGTGGATGAGTTTAAATACTTGGGATCAATAGTTCAGAGTAATGGTGAGTGTGGATGAGAGGTGAAGAAGAGAGTACAGGCAGGATGGAGTGGGTGGCGAAGAGTGTCAGGAGTGATTTGTGACAGACAAGTACCAGTAAGAGTGAAAGGGAAGGTCTGCAAGAGTGTAGTGAGACCAGCTATGTTATATGGGTTGGAGACAGTGGCATTGACAAAAAGACAGGAGTTAGAGCTGGATGTGGCAGAGTTAAAGATGTTAAGATTTGCACTGGGTGTGACGAGGGTGGACAGGATCAGCAATAAGTATATTAGAGGGTCAGCCCAGGTTGGAAGGTTTGGAGACAAAGCCAGAGAGGCAAGATTACATTGGTTTGGACATGTGCTGAGGA
Source organism: Protopterus annectens (assembly GCF_019279795.1). NCBI lineage: Eukaryota > Metazoa > Chordata > Ceratodontiformes > Protopteridae > Protopterus > Protopterus annectens. Next base: position 118,245,276 of record NC_056746.1, on the reverse strand, counting down.
GGGATGCTGAGTATATTGGGAAAAAGATGCTAAGGATGAAGCTACCAGGTAACAGGAAAAGAGGAAGGCCTAAAATAAGGTTTACAGATGCGGTGAGAGAGGACATGCAGGTGGTTGGTGTGACAGAGCAAGATGCAGAGGACAGGAAGAAATGGAAACGGATGATCCACTGTGGTGACCCCTAACGGGAACAGCTTAAAGAAGATGATGATGATGATGGTGTATTGTTTTGTAAATTTTAGCCAGGCCTGGATGTTTTTCTGTGTAAGAAAAGGCTTCTGTCTTGCAACACTACCCAATAGCCCAGATATATGGAGAATACGGGAGATTGTTGTCACATGTAGTACACAACCAGTACTTGCCAGAAATTCCTGCAGTTCCTTCAGTGTTGCTGTAGGTCTCTTGGCAGCCTCCCTGACCAGTTTTCATCTTGTCTTTTCATCAATTTTGGAGGGACATCCAGTTCTTTGCAACATCACTATTGTCCCATATTTTCTCCACTTTTTGATGACTGTCTTCACTGTGTTCCATGGTATATCCAATGCTGTGGAAATGTTTTTGTACCCTTTTTCTAACTGATACCTTTCAACAATGAGATCCCTTTGATGCTTTGTAAGCTCTCTGTGAACCATGGCTTTTGCAGTAGCAGGCAACTGAGTAAATGTCAGAAAATTCCTACTAGGACAGCTGAACTTTACTTGGGGATAATCAGAGTATCTTTAATTGATGGCAGGTGTGTAACCAAGAAGACTGAATGCTGTATATACATCAAAAGGTGCTTCAACAAAGAATTAGTTTAAGGATGTGCACACTTCTGCAACCAGATTATTGTACATTTTTTATTTTTTATATTTTTCCCCTAATATATTTGTTTGATTTTTCAACTGAATTGTACAGGTTATAGGTCACATTAAAGGTGGGAAAAGTTTTGAAATGATTTATTGTGGTCTCATTTTTTATATCACAAAAACCTGTCATTTTAACAGGGGTGTATATTTTATATCCACTGTATATAGTTGGGGGGGTGGGGGCACAGCCTCCCCCCCCACCTAGATTGGGCATATATTATTTTCTGGAAAAAGTTAATTATTTGACTTGTAAGAATCCATGTCTATGGTTTACATTTAAAATAGATGGGGGACTACGCACCCCACACCCCACATCCCACAATGTGGGGGGATGTGCCCACACTTATATATATATATATATATATATATATATATATATATATATATATATATATATATATATATATATATATATATACATGTATGTATATATATATATACATGTATGTATATATATATACTAACTCCAGGATCGCACTACAGTGGGGGAACAGGGCATATGCCTGTTTAGATTAAATGAGTTTCAGTCAAAGGAGTTTTCACTGAAGTGAGCTTTCAGTGAATTGTGCTCAGGCAATTCATTTTCAGTGAAATGAGGCTTCGATGAAATGAGTTTCAATGAAATCTGTTTTCTATCAAAGTAGACCCATACATATATATATAGGGTGGTAACCTATGAACCTATGAACCTATATACAGAGAAAGAGTGGGAGACTCGCATACAGAGGTGAGGTATAAGAGGCGCACATCATATTTATATGGAGGATATGATATTCTTGAAACAATGCAGTGGGCACTTCCATACCTGTGCCTTTGGACAAGGTCTACATGTTCACTGACCACTTTTTAGTCAGTTTGAATAGACCAAATTGGCTAAAATCATTAAAAAATATTGTTCTGTTACAGGCCCCCCCATACTACTGTGCAGTTAACAGTGCCCGATGTACCCCCCTCCCTTTACTGTAAGAACCAGCTCCAAGAGGAAAAATCCTGGGATAAAACATAGTTTGTGTCTGTCTTGGTCTATTCAATTTATTTATCTTGACTGAATAGTCCTTGATTAAGCAGTTGGTGAAGAAATGTCAGCATATAGCCATGCTACTGCATATAGATACAGTACAGCATGAATTTATTCAGCCAGACATTTCTGTTTTGCAGTTGCAACTGTGAATCACTATCTCCCATACCTGTTCCACATTTTAAAACCAATTTTGGGCTTTTCTGACTGACCCTAAGGCCTGGGGAATCTAGCCATTATACAGTATTTATTACCTCTAGTAAATAAAATCTGGATAGCTGAGCAGCAAGACAAAACCAGCTCTAGGCCAACGCTTTTTTTAGTGTCTGACCTGCTGCTTCTACCTACTCCTTGACACCAGATGTATAATGGCCAGCTACTACTCTGTCACACACTGATTCATCACTCTAAGTATCACCACTTTAGTTCTGTGTATTCCTTCACTGTTTTGCCCACAGGTAAAGTCATAACAAAAGCCCACATCTCTCCTGGTCAACTATCACTGGATGTGTCTTCCACTACCTGTCTTATCCCTTTGTTCCACCTGTCCTATCCCTTTGTTCCACCTGTCATATCCCTTTGTTTCCACCTGTCCTATCCCTTTGTTCCACCGGTCCTATCCCTTTGTTCCACCTGTCCTATCCCTTTGTTCCCACATGTCCTATCCCTTTGTTCCACCTGTCCTATCCCTTTGTTTCCACCTGTCCTACCCCTTTGTTCCACCTGTCCTATCCCTTTGTTTCACCTGTCCTATCATTTTGTTCCACCTGTCCTATCCCTTTGTTTCCACTTGTCATATCCCTTTGTTTCCACCTTTCCCATCCCTTTTTTCCACCTGTCCTATCCCTTTATTTCCACCTTTCCTATCCCTTTGTTCTGCCTGGCCTATCCCTTTCTTTTCACGTTTAGCACCAGCCTTTTCTTTAGTCTTGTTCACTTGTAAAAATAAGTCACTAACGGCCATACAGGTTCTAAATCACTGAAAAAAATCCCATTTTTACACTTCCCTACTTTATCCATATCTCTCAAATCTGTTTTCAGCTGTGTATGATGTCTGCTTGTTTCATACATCCTTTCTGTCTGTCCTTCCTATATACTTTCTACTTCCTTTGTGTATGTCTATCACCTTTGTCTGGTGACGTTTTATCCTAAATGCTTTTTATTCATTGATTAATGCAATTTCAAAGTATGTATCGGGCATTTTGTCTGCAAGTTTGGTTGTTTGATACAGGGGTGTGACTATTACTACTTAAGTGGAATTTGGCTGCACCATTAGCCCCTGTACAGAGTATCTGGACATGTATGCTGTAACATAATTGTGATACATATGGCACTTTGTCGATAACACAGCAGCATTCATACATTTTGTGCAGTATAGAATATAGATATATATTTATTTGCTGTACTGTTACTGGCCCACATCTTATCTCTGTCACTGAGTACACTGTGGACAGATGATGCCATGCCATATCCAGTGCATTATCTTTTTATTTATACATTTATCTATTAATTTTTTGCCATCTTTGTCTTTCCTCCAGCTGAATATCACCTGCTTTCTGGTGTTGTCTTATAGCTCCATTAGTTTTTTTAGTTAGGTGGGCCACTTCACAGTCAAGGTCAGTCAATATGTGTCTATACATGCATGCATCAGGTACTTTCCCCCCCCAACACAGGTGGATGCATGTTGATATACACCCGTGTATGGGAACACAGCCCATGTGGAGGGTGTGTTGAAGTGTGTATTCAATCATATCAGGAAGGTGTATGTGCTGTGTCATGCCATAGGTGATCTATGATGTTGTCAAAGCCCATTGATTCCATGTGATAGGCCGGGATGAAGGTAAGACAGTGCATACTGCCTATCATGATCTGGCCTAAGGTTTTGACACAATCCCCCACACAGATATCACTGAGAAACCCTCCCAGCTGGGTAGTAACCCTTATGTCAGTTGATGAGTAACCGATTGGCTCACTGAGAGAACCCATACTGTGAAATGTGGTGAGTCAACCAGTACCAGTGGAGTTGTCACCTCTGGCAAACCCCAGGGATCTGTGCTTGGCCCTTCACTGTTTGGACTCTATTTCCCAACAGTTCAGGCTAAAGTACATGGTCTTTGGCTTATGAAGTTCGCTGATTATGGCATATTGGGTGCAGTCATTGTGTCCACCAATGAAGATAACATACTACAGGAGGGGCTAACACAGAGTCCACCAATGATGATAACATACTACAGGAGGAGCTAACACAGAGTCCACCAATGATGATAACATACTACAGGATGGGCTAACACAGAGTCTACCAATGATGATATACTACAGGAGGGGCTAACACAGAGTCCACCAATGATGATAACATACTACAGGAGGGGCTAACACAGAGTCCACCAATGATGATAACATACTACAGGAGGGGCTAACACAGGATCCACCAATGCTGATAACATACTACAGGAGGAGCTAACACAGAGTCCACCAATGATGATAACATACTACAGGAAGAGCTAACACAGAGTCCACCACTGATGATATCAAGCTACAGGAGGTGCTAACAGAGACAACTGACTGGTGACAAAGGCACATGATCTACAAATAAATGCAGACATTTGTGTTAGTTATATTGTCTGTCTAAAAAGTGGAATTCCATGTTAAGCACAATATTGACAACAGTCCTGCTATGCAGAAACCCAGTGATGCAAGCAGTAGGAGCACATGTAGATAGGAATCTGAACTTCGACCACCATGTGTGCACACTGTTATTGGAAACCTATGTTGTGCACATGTTAAGTCATGCCATCATATTGAGAACTTAGGATTGTATGACAGCACTGTAGTCAAACTTCATCAGAACATTAATAGAATATAACGCTCTCTTTTGCATGTATCTCACCAGACACATGCAGCACCTGGAGAGGACACTGGGCCTTCTCAGCAACATAAAACAGGGCCCACAAACCATGCCATGATGTATATGGATAGATTAAATCCCATGTCACTGTAATCCTTGTTGTATAAGATGAGGTGACTTTTACATGGTCTCCAGGCCAGTCTCTAAGCCTGCCCTGGTGGGAGTACTGCATATCCAAAAATCTGATATAGTTGATGATATCAGCAGAGTCTGCTGAGGAGAAAATGGTAATAACAGTGCCCCCTATGCTGGTGTAAAAGACTCTCTGTAATATCAAGCAAGAGCTCATACACACACACACACACACACACACACACACACACACACACACACACACACACACACACACATGCACACACACACACACACACACACACACACACACACACACACATTTGACTGCAGTGAGAATAGAACCCCTAGCTAAGTACAAAGACAACAGAACCCAGTATTTTACACAAGTGTCACAGCTCAAGTCTGACTTGGAGTGTGTCAAATAACACTTTATAGCTGATGACATTAGCAGTGTCTGTTGAGGACAATATAAGTGCCCGGTGGTGTAAAATGCTCTCTGTAATATCAAGCAACAGCTCTCTCTCACACACACACACACACACACACACACACACACACACACACACACACACACACACACACACTTGACTGCAGTGAGAAAAGAACCCCTACCAATCTAAGCACACAGACTACAGAGCACAATTCTTGACATAAGCACCACAGCACAAGTCTGACCTTTACAAGAGTGCAGGTGAACTTATAGTAGATGGCATCAGCAGGCTATATGGGAGACAAGATGCTAGGTGGGCTGCATGAAATGGATGTGTAGGTATCTGCCAGTATCAAAATACTGTTACTCCATGTTATTGGAGCAGTAATTGTGGGATACACATTTCTGCTCTTCTGTCTAGATACAAACGCACACACACACACACACACACACACACACACACACACACACACACACACACACACACACACACAGTTGACTGCAGTGAGAGTAGAAATCCCTACCCTAAGTACACAGAATACAGAACCCAGTACATTATGCAAGCTCCATGGCACAAGTCTGACTTTTACAAGACTGCAGGTGAACGTATAGTAGGTGGCATCAGCAGGCCATGTGGGGGACAAGATGTTGGGTGGGCTGCATGAAATGGATGTGTAAGCATCTACAAGAGTCAAAATACTGTCAATCATTGGTATTGGAGCAGTAACTGTGGGATACAGACTTCTGCTCTTCTGTCTAGACACACACACACACACACACACACACACACACACACACACACACACACACAGTTGACTACATTGAGGACAGAACCCCTACCTAAGTACACAGACTGCAGAACCCAGTACTTTATGCAAGTGCCACAGCACAAGTCTGACTTTTATAAGACTGCAGGTGAACTCATAGTAGATGACATCAGCAGGCTATTTAGGAAACAACATGTTGGGAGCCCTGCATAGGCTCATAGCTTCATAGGAGGCTGCTAGCCTAATGGCCCTATGGTGGTTAAACACCTAACTGTAAAAACACAAGTACCCTTACTGAACAGAGTTGGACAGTCATTGTTAGCTGAGTGATTTTTTGAGCAACAACAACTGGCCCTGTCCATGAGGGACATAGGTGCCACCCCAGAGGTGACTTTACAATCACCCAACCAGTAGTCAAGGTTGCTCTTGACATGCAGTGGGAACCTATTACAGAGGCGTGTGAGTTGTTGGGGGCTATATCTATCTCCCCAGCATGTTTTGTTGATGTCACAGGCTAGGTTGAGAACCCTGTGCCAAGTTATTCTTGTCCCATTTGATTGCAGATGTCCAGCATTTCCAGTATGGCAGGGTCTGAGACTGCTTTGTAGGGCAGGCATAGGTCACCTCTCAGCAGCGCTTGTATGATATGGAGTATAGTGACAGGTCTTTCAATCTTTCCATGTATGTCATGTTTGGAGGCCATAGAGTCTCCCAGGTACAGCCCTGTGTCTTCGACAATTACTGCAGGTGCTTGGTGAGGTACAGACAGAAGGAAGCATTGTACTCAATTAATGGTCTGATAAGGGTAGAGTACAGCTGAGGTATGACCACCCTGGTCTTGGACGTGATGTCCATATGTATGATGTGTGCAATGCCAAATATGTGTGTCACTACTATGGATACATAATGATGAAAGTGTAGATTGCTATCAACATGTGTTCTCAAGTCTCATAACACTGTGTTTGAGCTTACAGGGGTGTTATGTCTATCATAATTAGCAGGGGTACTTCATTTAATAAGGGGACAATGAGGCACTGTATGCTTTAAGGTTCAGTCCAGAGTTTGGGACCAATCATTTGTGTGTGGCAGCCCCTTCTGTAATATGTTACCGTCATTGGGGGACTCCATATTAGTGTGTCCAGTTATCAGTCATCTGCAGACTTGGTAAACCACTGGCCATCTACCATTGCCTGTGCTTCAGGTATGTAGTTTGAAAACAGTTGAGGGTCCAGCACAGATACTTGTGGTACTCTAATGGTAAGTGGCTAGTGGTGGAGGTGCAGTTCCCAACTTTGACAGTGTGTGTTCTGTCAGTGAGCCAGTTGCTTATCCCTCTACTACTATATGGCTAAAATCCCAAATGGTAGATCTTCACTATGAGACATGAATGGGGGATAGTGTCAAAGGCCTTGGATAATTCAAAATAGGTGGCATGTCTTGTTATCCCTCATCCAGATCTTTGGGGTCAGTATCCAAGAAGTTCACAAGGTTCAAAAAGCAAGATCTACCCCTGATAAAAACAAAATGGGTTAGATCAAGTGTGTTGTAGGTCACCTTTGTCCTTGTGGATATGGTCCATGCTGATTCCTTCCCTAGCCTTGCAGATAAGGCTTTTTAGACATATGAGTCAATAGTTATAGTTCTTCATGTTACTAGATTGATGTGCATTGCGTAGCACACAGCATTTGATATTACATTTTGTACTGTGGTTGATATATGTGTGGAAAAAGTACTGAGACACCAGAGTTGCAGTGCTTTGGTGGGAGGGGTGGCAACACATGGATGCATTGTAAATATGTGTCATATTGTTAGATAGGGACCTCAGTTTGTAATGTTTCCACATACAATTTCATGTCATACATAGGGAATGGACAGTAAACAGCAGTAATTCAGCATAATATGTATATTTTCATAGCGCAGCAAGCAGTGAGTTTCAGCGACAATTACCAACGTGTAAACATATGCCTGATACATATGTTTGCGCGCAGCTAAGCAGTGAGCAAATGCGAGCTGCATTGCTAAAGTCTGACAGTTAGTATTGAGTCTATGAAATACATCGGCTGCCTAACTTACTCTGTGGCAGCACTTGTTAATGCACTGATACATTCATTGTTGGGGCCAGATGGTACTGGTTTGAATACAGGTGTATGAAATACTTTTAAATACATTGCCACCATTCACCGTTGCTGTGAACCTTCATGCAGAAATGGATTAAAGAGATGAAATGGGGTAGATAGGACAATGGTGAAATGGGGAACAAGCAGGAGGAAGAACAAAGGGAAAGCATGGCAGGAATGTGCTGGAGGGAGGTAGGAAAGAACCATAGCTATTCACTTCTTTAACAGTGTAAAGTAAACATATGTGGAAAATATTAACTGAATTTGGACTGTCGCTTCCAGAGAGAGGGGTGACCACAACACAGTCATGTTGTTTAGCCAGTTGGACCAAAGCAAGTGTGTCAAGAAGACACATGTGTGAAATGGAGAGCTATGTATTGGGCATTTTTTTTTTTTTGAGATTGAGGAATGTTGGGGAAGTGAAGTAGGTATGTCTTGGTCGGGTAAGTTGGGTAGGTGAGGAAGCAATTGCAGACAGATAAGACACACAAGACAAGAGACAGGGACAGGTTGGACACAAAAGGTTGGGGGACACCATGACTGGGGTAAGTGTGGAGACATCCCGAATCCACAGTTGTCAAGCTGGGTGACAGTGAAAACTGAGTCCTCAGCCACAGGACTGTCATCACTGTCACCTCACTCCACCACTGGCTGGAGTGCTTGACATCTCCTTCTCCTCCTTCTAGTACTACATCAAATGAGGGAAAGCAGCCTCTACAGTCGGCATAGTCATGCACCAACAGTGCAGCGCACAACCCTACCATCTTGCCAAATAACGCATGCACTCAAGTCACTCCACAACAAGTACAAATACGACTCTGTCATTGTCCATGCTGGAGGGAATGACTTGAGACATACCTCCCTGGACTACATGAAAAGAGACATGGAAGAGTTCTTGGATCATGTGACCCAGGCAGGTATGGCCCTAGCCCTGAGTAGCATCCTGCCTTCACCCAGAATTATACCACAGTATAAGGACAAAATGATTGACTTCAACAATTGGCTAAGCTTCTGGTGTCATTCAAAGGGGATCCAGTATCTGTCTGCCTGGGAAGACATGATCGACAAACCACGATGCTTTGCCAGAGATGGTCTGCACCTGTCCCCCCTGGGATTCAGGTTACTGGCTAAAGCTCTTGCCACCCCATAATGCCTTTTTAGGCAAGGTTCAAAGGAGAAAACCACCAACGTAACAGATACAAGCATGCAAAATCTGAAGGTAATGCTACTCAATGCTAGAAGTCTAAACCTCAAAATGCACTCTCGAGGCACTCCTAAAAATGGAGAACATCTATATCTGTGCAGTAACTGAGACCTGGTTCAAGGCTCCAGAAAGCACCCCTGTAATACCAGGCTACAACACTTACCACACTTTTTGGCCGCAAAACCAAGACCGAAACACTAAAGGTGGAGGAGTGTCCATATTCACCAAGGATATTCACACCTACAGGCTAGTTGCCCAACACAATGCATATGAAATTCTCCAGGTGCAACTAACACTGGGTAAGACTGCAGTCCAAACTGTAGCTTGCTACAGAGCCCCCACCATGCCCCAAGATTTGCACTACACCTTTCTAAACATACTGGAAAACATTAAAATACAACCAAACACCCTAATGCTGGGTGATTTCAACTACCCTGCCATTAACTGGGAAAACTACTTGGGTACCAACTCCTTTTCCCAACAGTTCTTGGAATTCATAAATTCCAATGCCCTGGATCAACTAATCCATTGTCCCACCAGGGGCTCCAATATCCTAGACCTGGTCATTACCAACATGGGAGACAGATGCTCCACACCAGTGGTCACCCCTCATTGGTCAGGTCTGACCATAAGCAAATCACACTTGACATCCACATCCCACCACCCAGTAAGGAAACCTCCTTAAAAAACTTCTCCAAAGCCAACTGTTACTGAAGTCAGAAGGGACAAACTTCATGACACCCATGCAGATGGGATCTGAAAGTTCGACTGCAGAATCCTACATTAAGGCACTGTATGAGCACATCCACGTGTGCATGAATCATGCCATCCCAAATAGAACCGAGATGCTCTCCTCCAAAAAAAAGAAGCCAATCTGGTGGTCCCCTGCAATAAACAAACTATACAACAGAAGGAAGAAACTGTTGCAGAAAAGAATAAAATCCCAGGATGCAAAAAACTCCCTCACCAACCTCACTAAGAAGCTGAGATCCCTCATAAAATCCTCAAAAGCTAGTTATGAAAATAAAATTGCCAAAGATTCCAAAGACAACCACAAGGCATTCTATAGTTATGTCAAGTAGGGAGGGTGGCCTAATGGTTAAGGTGTTTGCCTTACAAACACAAGGTGCAAGGTTTGAGTCTCACAAAGGATAATTGGCTAGGCTTAAAATGGCTCACAAGGGCAGTTAGCTTAGTACTAATCTATGAATCTATGAATCTATGAAAGAATCTAAATGGCAATGCTCGGATCTGCTCTGAGCTACAACAGAACGGCTTTAAATATACTGATCCCAAGGAAATTGCCAATATCCTGGCAGATTGATTTAGTGCCAACTTCACCCCCCTCTCACTCCCTAAAGGGCCCATCTCAATACCAAAAGATTGCCAAATTCCAGTAATCACAGCCACACAGGTAGAAACCGCACTCTCCAAAGCTAAGAATACAGCATCCATGGGACCAGATTCTAAATTCCTCAAGCCAATGGTGGAGGGTACCCTTCTTCATCCTCCATAGGTCATTATAATGATGTCTACGTTGTTCTCCAGTGCACAGGATACTGGTGGCACTGGATACAGTCTAGACTAAACTATTCCAAGCCTCAGGGCTATATTAAATCATCAAATGCTTAAAAAAGCAAACAATGATTTATCGACCCCATGTAAGTGAAAGCTTACTCGAACGCTTAGAACAGCAATTTTTTCCAAGGGAAAAAAAAATTGCTGTTCCGAAAAAAAAAAAAAAAAAAACTTAAAACATAACACACACCCCTACTTAAATATACCAACTCTGAGATCGCACTACAGTGACAAAAATGGCAAAGTAATGGATGTGGCCAAGCGATTTCTTTCCCAGGGAAAGAATTTACTAATATGCCACTTCATTTTGTCTTTTTGTCTTTTCAAGTTCCACCAAGACGCATTCGAAAAAATGCATCTTCAGTCATCTAATAGGAACCCCAAGCCTCCAACTTATGCTGGGAGCCAGATTAGTCTCCCTGCAGAAGCCTGTCACTGTGCTTCTTAATTAGGAGTTCAATAAAAATCTAGTACTCCTGGACACCCCACCTCTGTGCCTTAAACCTGGCACCTTCCCCACAAACACCTGCCATGTCTGCCACAGATCTAAAGCAGTGGGGACTGATGCTTTCCCACCAATTCATTATCACATTTGCTGGGAGTGTGCACACTGTTTGAAACTGTTGCACTCTGCTTACCATCATGCAAATGCATTGCTCAGCAGTGCGCACCCCTGAGCAAGGTGTTTGCCCAATGGTAAAAGTAGAGCAACAGTGAGGTATTACATAATTGCAATTACAGCACCAAGGTTATTTGATGTACAGGCAGTTGTGTATATGTATTAGGTAAATGTGAAGGCCATGCCAGTCCACACAGCAGAATTATACTTACATGAATATGGTACACAGTATACCCATAGTCATACATCTGATGATAAATGTAATAATACATAGATAGATAGATAGATAGATAGATAGATAGATAGATAGATAAATAAATAAATAACTGATGCAATACCACTGTGTCAGCCTTCATACATATAATTATTATTATATCCACTATCTCAAGTGTTATAAGTGATAGTGGCCATAATGGGTAGTGGAACAACAGTAAAAGTGCATGGAATATCCTGTATTCGAACCCAGGACCATGTGTATGCCAGTCCTACACTTACATCTGTTGCCACAAGAAGGTTGAAATAACACTTGTATATCTTTCAGTTAATTGCTATAGACTGCAGTGTCATAACAGTGAAAAAAGGTTGCACACCCTGTACTAGAACCCAGGACAATCTGTACTCCAGGCCTACACTTACATCTGCTGCCACAGGACTTTCCCTAGTTTACTAATCATTCTTAAGATGTCACTATTGACTGCCATGTAATGCCTCTTAGCAGGTTTGCTCAATGCCATATAGCATTGATCGAATGCATGCAGTTTCTATTTTTGGCAGTCTGGGTCTGTCTGCTTTCTGGAGGGGGGTCCAGTTGTCCAGTTTGCACACTGCTGTGCTTTGAGCAAATGAGATAAGCATAACCAAACCCAGAATTCAGTTTTTCTGTTCCCTTGATTGTATTAAGTGCCAGATCAAACAGCCCCCCCCCCAAAAAAAAAATTAGACAAACAAAGACAGAAAAGGAGCAAAAGAAAAAGGGGGCATGTAGCTGAAATGAGGAAAATTGATGTATGACATCACACAAGGAAATGACGGCTCACATCAGATATGTCTACATAGATCTGAAGTCCAAAGCAGCATCTTCATAAAACACAGGATGTTTGCTTTATCCCTCTTTGCACACAAGCAGCTTTGCAGCAAATAACTGAACTCAATCTACACATAATCAACTGCAACAGCATCTACAGTGATATCAAACCATACAAGTGTTACTTGTACATTTATGTTTGGATGTAGTGCACTTGGTGATCACACAACCTGGCATGATCGCTGCTTGCAAATATACAGCTCTGTCTTACATTTCTGTGTTTGTTGGTCATTCTTCATTTATCTGACTAGTAATCTGAGATATGCAGTGTGTAAGCCATTATATACCATTGGCCTTAAAATTTGTAAGGATATTAAGTGGAAATAATATCATATGCAGTTGCCAACAAATGAAGGGCAGGTTGGATCTTAAAGAACACAACCTGTGAATTGTGTGCTGCTTACTTACATCCTGCCAGGATATATGAGCAGGTGCACCAGAGGGCCACTGACATGATCATATCTGCACGAAGGAGAGCAGCTGCAGTGGGCCATGACCAGATGGTTACCGAGGGAGGGCCTGTTAGGGAACCACTAACACCCAGTGAAGAGTTCCTGGCCAATATCAAAAATCCAGACAGCTCCCAGGACAGTGCGGTACAGCATGCACTGGATGTTGGAATGAGACAGCAAATACATCCCAGGAAGAGCTTCCTGGTAGGCTTTGGTATGTCAACAGTTGAGTACTGTTATATAGTAAAACAAATAAAATCAACAAGTTACTTCTGTATCACATGTCCTTTTTCTGGGGGGGGATTGAAGATTGATACATTATTAGTTTAGGATGGAGTTTTCAGACACATTCTTGTTGAAAGCATAGTTAATGGACATATAAAGGGATACAATAATTACCCTCTGTGTTACTCTTAATTGTGATGATGTCTCCCTTAAAATTCTTCCAGGACCATCTGGATTGCAGAGGAGTATCTCATCTACAGATGGTAAGCTAAACATTTTTATGACAGCACTGCTGAGCAATTTAAAGAAACATTGTAGTGTGTGCTGTTGATGTCAGGCCTGTAGTGTGCATTGCTGTACCGTCTATAATAGTGGCAGCACTGTTACTTTGTTAGCATACATTGGACTATAGTAGTGTAGGTATTAATTTTTCCTGTGTTTGATGTTTTTTATCACAGGTGATCATGACAATGGGAGTGTGGGCCTCCTGGCACCTGATGTCAGTGTATTCGCAGACATTCATGATGATGGTGGACTGAGTCAGTCAGGGGGTGCAGAGGTTGAATTTGACACTGAAGTTGACATACAGCCATCCTCTGCAAATCCATCAGACACAGACAGTTGGGTTATGTCTACCCATTCCAGTGAGCCTTCAGATACTGGACAGGTGGAGAGCAAGGTCATAGATCAGGGAAGTGTGGCTACTGTGGCTTCAGGTTTTGTTGACTCTGACTGTAGCCAAAGTGTGAGCGAGATGCCACATAGGAGGGTTGACAGGGGTACTTGGAGGGGGTCTGCTGTCCCTCCTCCACCTGGTACAGGTGTCACTTCTCATGCCACTCATTGTATGTTTATGGCTGCCATAGAGGCACAGGCACATCCCCATAGGTGCTCCAGACAAATGCTCAGGGTTGTAGATGTGGCACAGTCTGATATGCATGACTGCCTCCACTGTGTTGCTGATTTAATGGATCGGATGAATGAGGCATTGAAATGAGGGGTGTTTGTGCTGGACTGAGGGGTGTCTGTCATGGAACAAGCATTGTCTATGACGTAGTGTCTGCTGGAGGGGAATGGCATCCTCATGGGTGCAGGTCAACCACATCATCTGCTGTCAGCCAACCTGGCCATGATCGATCACGTTCCCATAGTAGAAGTACTTCCAGTGCTCCATCAGTGAGTGCATTGTCCACACCCAGACATGGCAAGGCATGGGGTCATGGTCCTGGGCATCCCTGTGAAGTTAGCTCATCCAGTAGACATCAGTCACATTCAGGCAGCAGCAGTACATCTGACAGTGGGCGCGGACATGTCAGTGCTACTCCTGGCAGAGACAGTTCTCATGGTCGGGGACAACAATGAGCTGACGCCTTTATCAGGCATGGCTCACACCTGTCTGACATACCATGTTGTAGAGCCAACATAGAGCTTGGTTGTGTTCATGCAGATATTCACATACCAATTTCACTTGGAGGACCCCTACTTTCACACACACACACACACACACACACACACACACACACACACACACACACACACGCACGCACGCACGCACACACACACACAACAGTTACTCATTTTGTCTCACTGGCCATTTGTTGGTTTATTCAAATGTCTGCCTGCTTGTCTTTCTTACTCACACACACTCACTGACCTTTTCTGTCAGCCTAGACTTCCTGCCCCCCCCCCACACACACACACACAACACCCTGTGCAAGAGATGATAACTGTGCCATATCCTTGTTTTTTATCTTTTGGATTCAGGGATACATACGCTTTGTGTCTCATGCTCAGGGCGCATAGATAACTTAGTGCTTAGTATATCTGCATTAGTGATATTGAACTGGTAACTGTAGCTTTGACTTGTATTGGCCTTGGAAAGTTAAATAGTTGACAGTGCAAACATTTCCCAACTTTATAGTGAATGATCTTGTGAGGGCTGTGAAGTCAGAAACTGCAATGTGTATCATTACTTTATAGCTTCTCTCTTTAATTATTTTCCAGTACAAACATATGGTGCTGAACTGAGGGCATGCAGTGATTATCAGTACCTTTGAGAGTTATGACTGAGTGTAAATTATTGATGTTTGAGACCTACTAATTAGTAATGGACACATATAAGTCAAATAAGTGTCTGCTGTCGCATTTAAGGTAATTTCTGTACAAATCTCCCACCTTTTACTTGCTCATTGGACCAAGTAATGAAATACAAGAATATGCCACACATTCATATTATTAAACAAAACACTCCAGGTTCATGACTTACCTTGTAAATATAGCAGTCACTACAGTGTTAGTTCAGGGCTGACTCTGTCTGATGCAAGCAGTACACAGCTAATACATGGGGAGGTGAAGGTTGTGTGAGTTGTCTGGCCTCAATGTTAATATATGTATGTGTGTAGGAGGAAGGTATTAAGCCCCTAGGTAGTGAGTAAGTGTGCTGTGCATTATCTCTTAGTCAGTGCAAGGGCATGCTGAGCTCATCTATGTCTGCCTACACCCACAGCAGCTGGTGGTTCCGCCTCTGACTCCTCATCTGCGTGGGGCTGTGGTGCCCTTGGCAATGGTGGTGTGATATGTGTGCCCCTTCCCCTTTTCTGATCCTGCTGAAGTTGTTTACTCAGGATGATGTTGTGTAGCATGGCACATACTGTGAAGATTTCAGTACATGTCTGTGGATTACACTGCAGTGCTCTCCCAGATGTATCTAGGCACTCGAACCATGAGGTCAGCAGTCCAAACACACACTCTATGATATTTCTAGTTTGAGCGTGTGCCACATTATAATGTTATTCCATGGGTGTGTGTGCATTTCTGATGGGCGTCATAGCCTGCATCACCCAGTAGATGGCCCTGTGGGATACCTCCCTAGCAAACATCTGGTACAGTTGGGAGGTTTGCCAGATATGTGAGTCATGGTAACTGCTAGGGTTGCCAGCTCACACATTCAAGATGATTCTCTTGGTATTACACATGATTTGGTAGTTGATAGAGTGGTAGGTCTTTCTGTTTATGTAGACCCTACCCTATTCCCCAGGTGGCACCTTCATTTCTATATATATATACAATCTATGGCACCCCAATACTTCAGGATAGTGTGCTACATGGTGGAACTTCTGCATGTTTCTGGCTCTGTCCTCAGAACTATAGGGAAAATATATGTGGTCACTGGCATGTTGGAGCATAGCATTCAGGAACTGGTGGAGGATCCTGAATGCTGATGCCTGTGACACCCCCCCAGCATGTCTCCTGTTGGTCTCTGAAATGTACCTGTAGCTAAAATTCTAAGTACTACACATACCTTTGTCTTCACTGGATCTGAGTTGAGGATGGCAGAGGTCGCAGAGTTCCTGTAGTGTGTCCCTGTCCACCCTGTAGTGCTCTACAATTTCCACATCATGTAGGTTGTGATAAGATAAACAGGGCCTGAAAACTCTTCTCCCTATCAGCCTAGGTCTATTAGCAGCAGCAGCAGCATTGGCTTCAGCACATACAAATGAATTAAAGCAGCAGCAACCTCTAGCATTCCATATGAGTAGACTCCTTTCCATAGCTGTATTCCAAAAATTTTGGTTGCATTGAGTCTACACAGATGCGTTGTAGCTTGTTGAATAGCTTCACCATGTTGGATTGGTTGATTAGCATGCAGTTCAGCTGCTTATGCTATAGTTAGTATGCCACGGTGTTCACCTTGTTTGTGTGGGGGTTCACACCTCTACACAGCACTTACTGAATCTAAATGTTGTTGCTACCACATGTACATTGAGGCTCGTCATGCACACTGTGGAAAATGACCATGTAAGGTTAATTCAATCCCCACAAATCGTTTTCTCTTTTATTTTGACCTCATTTCTAAACTCCATTCTCATTTTATCATATTCACTATAACTTCTGAAGATATTTCTATCTTCCCTAATTATTCTTGAATTATTTCTACTACATATTCCTTAAATTCCTCTCTTTTTAACAGGTAGGTGGGAAAGAACCAGTGTCTTATTTTTACTTCATTACCCTTCATTTTTATCTTAGTTTTTATTGATGCATGATCAAAAATAGTTACTGGATGTGTGTTAAAGCTTTTAATTAAATGCAAATGTTCCTGTGAAATATAATTTCTATCTATTGTAGCCCATTTATTGTACCTTGGGGAATAATATGTAAATTCTGTCCAAGTTCTTACTACTGAATTCACATCTTCCATACCAAATAGTTTCATAACTTTCTTCAGAAGTTTACCCTCTTTTGTTATATTGTCCTTTATAGGTCCCCTGGTATATCTCTATTATTACAAATCAAATTCCAGTCCCTACCTATAAGTAATATTCCTTGCTGAAAGCTGATTATTTCTCACAAAATTTTCTTAAGATCCATAATAGCAGTTTTTGGTGGAATATAAATACATGCCATCATTATAATCCTCCTCCCTTGCCAAAAGCCACTTACTACCACAAATATATACAATTTTGCCTTTTTTTCCATTCATCTATCACTATTGGAACCCCTCTAGCAATTAGTATAACTACTCTCCTTTTCCTCTGTCCCTAATATTCTGCTGAATATCCATTCTGAAATCCTCTTTGTAAAATTCACATACTCATTTCTTTCCAAATGCATCTCCTGCAACACTGCTATTTGCACTCTGCATTTATTGATATAATTCAAAACTCTTTCCTTTTTATTTATACATGTAAGGTCATTCATGTTCCAGGATGATATGGACAGCATAGCCATCATGATAAAAAGCTACTGTTCCCACCTACTATACATGACAGTTTTTTGAATGTGTATTTCCAGCTTTTGTGTTACATGCACATAGTAATGTTTGGCATGCTGTTCTTTTGTACAGTTGTTTCTTCTCATCTCCATTTGAACCTATGTCATTTGGCACACTGATCTTTTGTATAGTTGTTTCTTCTCATCTCCATTTGAACTATGTTACATTTTTCAAGACTTTTTCTTTTAGCGAAAACCCTCAAAAAATGCAAAACACCCCATCCCCTATTAATTTGTAATAAGCACACAAAACTATGTATATCTTCAGAATATGAAGCTTAACCCCCAGAAGAGAACAATTGCCCCAAATTGACAGCTGCACGTACAAGCCTTCTCTAACCTAAAATTAAGGTTACTTGTGATAAAGCACATGTTACAGCCTGTGCTCTCACACGGATTGCTGTCTTTTTTTTATCTTTCTTCCCTCCTAGATATGAAAACAGATTGTATGCTTTCAGAAAACATTAACTTTTATACCCAAGAAAAGGTGCACTGGCTATGTTTAAAGAAAACTAAATTTTACACTGTTCTATTAACTGCTGATTAAGACTGCCAGGGAAGTTGTTACCTCTTATTCAATTCCCATCATTTCAAACTTATTTTTATCCTGAACTGCTTGCCATTGTACATTTAAATTTCGCATTTTCCTTAGCAAAGAACATGCAGAATTCTCAAGATTAACTGGAAGTGAAATCAGCAATGAGTCTTTTAAATTTCACTCAGAAAGGAGTGCACAGCTGCCCTCAGCTGCAGAAATGTCAACTCCACTGAATATTTACCAGGAGAAAACAAACAAGTTAATATCTTTGCAGTTGTAAAAAACTTATCATTTTCATGACGTTCATCATTTTGTCTTATAAAGACATCTGTTTACAGCTTAATCCAAAGGCAGTAATCTAAACATTCATCCTTGTAAAATAAAGCAAAAATATCCTAATTCTACATATGATATAAGCAGTTCACTTCTAAACCCCACCCCCACCCCAGCAGCCCAAGATCACAGCATATGAACATTAAACTTGCTTTTGTCCTGCCTTTCTTCTCTTATTATACTGCAAAACCTATATTTCTTATAGCTGAAAAAAGTATGGTTACTTTAATATCTTTAACACATACAGCAGTTACTGAAAAGACTCCTCCCCACATTTAAAATAACCCCGACTAAACACTGCACAAAACTATTTATTATATATAACATGCAGTTTATATTATGAAATGCTTTGCAGAAATACAAGTAGGGACACAAATTGTTTTACTTACAGTTGGTTACCCTTTAGTCTCTTTCTAAACATTAATGATAGAAAGTGGGGTGTATGCTTTAGTCTACCCACAAGTTTAACAATGTTAACAAAAGGCCAATGTTTTTCGGCTACTTTTTCTTGCAAAGCCATATTTCACAAATATGATAAGATGCTTTATAGTCTTCAATTTATTTACTAATTTCAGAGTTGCTGGTCTTCTACCAGTTCATCTCCATCTCCCAGCATGAGTCTGGTCCAAGTCCAAGGTACAACTGATTCTTCTAGTCAATCCCTGTATATTTTTCTGTATCACAAGCATCTTCCTTCAGAACATGGAAAAGGTTTCACTGGCAAAGTCTCTATATGAATCTTACCATCAGAAAAATGAGAAGCAGAGTCCCCTTCTGCTTGCTGACTCAATTTTTCTTGGATAATTTTTTTTATTTCCTCCTTAGCCTGTTCTACATAACAAATTACTTTGATCCTCCAGGAAAAAAACATTTTGAAGACACCTGGATGCAGCAGTTTGAATCTCACTCCTACCTCTTGACATTCCCTGATAGCTGGGATAAATTATCTTCTCTTCTGCCTGTAGTACAGTGAATAATTGTTTTATACAAACACTCTGCTGTCTCCTATTTTAATACTTTGCCCTTCGGCAACAAATTTGTCAGGATCAATTCTTTTTGATGGAATGATTGCATCTTTACTAATATAGGTTCTGGCACCTTTCTCATGGCACATGCGCTCAATGCAACCTTTCATTTGACAAATATTCTGTGAAATACCAGTCCAATTGCTTGTTTCTACTTTCAAAAAATGAACACAGTCTGTTCCTTCTAGTTTCTCTGGTAAAGCAGAAAATCTGGTATTTTCTCTGTGAGCTTTGTCTTCTAACTCTACTATTTTGTAAACAGTTTTTCTTGAGAAGCCTGCTATTCAGCCAGCTTATATTTCATACCAGCCGCTGATTTTTGCAGTTTTGTTACTTCATCTGAATGGCTAGCTAAAGCTTCTTCTGTTTTTCCATCTTTTTGTTTGAATTGATAAACTCCTTCAGTGGTTCATTTATTTTAATTACCTCTGGGCACATTTGATTAATTTTTCCTCTAAATTACTGGAAGCTATCTCTTGAACCAGAACTGCTTGAACTGCTATTTGCTGAACAGCTGAAGAATCCTCCACAGGCAGTGTTTTTTCTTCACGTTTTCTGGTTGATTTTCTTTCAGGATTTCCAAATTTCTTCTTTGTTGGCATCTAGCCAGTATATTTATAAGCCAGTAACTGAATTTTTCCAAAAAAAAAAAAATAGCATTTTCAATGGCACTCCTTTTTCTCGGTCTCTGTTTTCAAACAGGAAGAGCCACAGTTATTCTGTTGATCAGTGTACAGCCATCTTCGAAGACCTTGGGTAGGCTCATATTGAGAGGACATGCAGTGCTAAACACAAGTGATACCAGAAGCTTATCTTCATCCTCCACATTTACATCATATATAGGGGATGTGCACCTGCCATCCAATGTTAGCATTACTGACAGTACCACTCTGTCATCTGACTGTGGTATGTGCATGTTACCATGATCATGGGACACATGCACTGTCCTCTAGTGCTGGAACCTGCACCAATGGAATGTGTGACAGCTTAAAAATAACAAATGTGTCTGGTAATGTTGGAAAATATGTCAATGGCACACATACTAGTATGTGCCAGTTATGTGACTGGCATACAGGCACATGCATACATTATGATGCTTCAATATATCTGTAAATTAGATATGCATTAGTGGTATTCTGAATAAAATCTTATCACGTCAATCAGTGAATGACTTGGAAAAGTACATGCTATTACTAACCTGGTGCATCCTCCACAGAAACTTGGGTAGCCTTCGTCAGCCTGGCAACATGTTTGAGGATTACTTACAACCCATGGACAGGGTTACCAGGAACACATGCACATCTGTGAGCTACTTCTGTGTTTGTGGTTTACCTCATGTGGTACACCTGTCCCTTCCAATGTCTTCTGCCTTGGTCTACCTCATGTATGGTCCTGTCCCTTCCAATGTCTTCTGCCTTGGTCTACCTCATGTGTGGACTTGTCCCTTCCAATATCTTCTGTCTTGGTTTACCTCATATGTGGACCTGTCCCTTCTAATGTCTTTTGTCTTACTCTTAGAATGAAGGATCATACTGCTGACCCTGCAATGTACTTCTTCTAGTGTCTTATTATGGCCACCCACAGCATCGATGTCCTGCACCCTCCCTGATACTTCTGTTTCCAGAAGGCTTTGTCAGTATTAGCTTTGCCCAAGATGTGCATGCCATGTGTGCATAGGACCAACAATAACACTGTAAACTTTTCCATATGTTGACAGGGTTTTGGGACCAAGACAAGATGAATACACCTGTATGTTAAACATGTCAGTCACTCTGTGTGTGTGTGTGTGTGTGTGTGTGTGTGTGTGTGTGTGTGTGTGTGTGTGTGTGTGTGTGTGTGTGTGTGTGTGTGTGTGTGTGTGTGTGTGTGTGTGTGTGTGTGTGTGTGTGTGTGTGTGTGTGTGAGTGTATGTGTGTGTGTATATATATATATATATGTGTGTGTGTGTGTGTGTGTGTGTGTGTATATGTATATATATATATATATATATATATATATATATATATATATATATCTCCTCCAACATTGTGTTCCAGAATTGCTGATGTTAATGTGGTGATGGTGCTTTTTTATTTGCAATGGTCCTTGAAGCACAGCAGTAAGGATAATGAGGAAACGTGAGGTGACTGTATGCTGCTTTCACAAGGGCTCCTGCCAAGTGCAGCCAGGAATCTAAGATATTTTTATATCTGATGCACAGGGATGATCTGAAGCACCTGCTGGTTCATTACGATGGCCGTCAGGCATCAGAGTGCCATGGGAGTGAGTGATGCCACTGACAAAAAATTGCACCTGCAAGCAATGTAGGCATCATTATGGTGACCTATAGAGGTACCACCCTGACCTGTTCTGCCAGTGGGAGGCAGGTGTTAGGGAGAGTGTGAATTATTTATATATATATATATATATATTTTTTTTATATATATATATATATATATATATATATATATATATATATATATATATATATATATATATATATATATATATATATACAGGTCCAGCTATGGTGCAGGTTCTATAGCAGTGGTTAGTACCCAAGTCTGTGACAGCTGGCATGTATAGTGCAGTAATGTTTTTTATTTGTTGTCTTTTTTTTTTTTCTCATCTTTCTACAGGTCCAGCTATGGTGTAGGTTGCATAGCAGTGGTTAGATCCTACGTCCTTGACAGCTGGCATACCTTGAACTGTGTCACCTGTGGTCAACAGCTCTGCCTTTTAGCAGGACAATGAAGGCCACTTGTTGAATGCTACCTGGAGGACTCAGTGGTGGTCTCTTTGGCCATGTCTTAGGACAGGGGAGCAGATTCTCCCTTTCTGGGAGTGGACTGGAAGGTACCCCTTGGTGACACAGCATCAGATGTGGTGGTAGCTACGTCTGAGGTATTCCAATGGTGGACATCTACTTCAGAGCCACAGAACAACTCCTGGCTTGGGGCTGACAGAGTCATAACACTATCTAGTCCATAGCATGGGAATACCAGATACAGCCGAAGAGGTAACTGATGAATAGATTGTCTCTTTTCCATGCTGGTCAAACAGACCCTCCCAGCATCCAGTCTTATCCCTTATCATTTATTAATGTATTTATTTATTTATTTATTAACATGTATTTGTATTTTCTTTACTGGGATTGTCTGACTGTGCATAAGAAGTAATCCCTTTTCAGTGGAGGCCCAGGGAGAAAAGGTCAACACAAAACAGTCATAAAATACATAGAATATACAGGGATAATATGTACATACAACAGACTGGTAAATTCAGGGAATACATAGATCCAGAGCAATAATGTTCATTCAGTGCATTACTAAGTTCAGTACTCAGTGAACTGAGAAGAATTTTGATAGCTAGTATATGCAGTGGAGAAATCTTAGGAGATAATACCAGAGTATATAATGTTTTTGTTTGGTGTTCCCTTCCTTTATGTGTCTTTTCTCATAACTTGTTTGTAGTAACACCTCACTGTCACAAGTTGCATTCTGTCTTTATGCCCACACCCTTCCACTGTTGCCCTCATCCGTTGTGTTCATACCACCTCTGTCCATCCATGTTTGCATTTTACGTTTGTCTGCCCCTGTTACCTTCCCAAATCCCTCTTTCCTTTGTACACAGACTGCTTGTTATCTTTCCCAGATACCCATCTTAGAAACATGGAAAATGGGCACATATCCCACTAAGATATATATATATATATATATATATATATATATATATATATATACAAGGAAATCACAAAGTCTTCCTTGGGGTATGCTGTGTAAGTGTAACTGTCCATGATTAGAGTGACTAATACATCAGAAGTCTGCTGGGTTTCTGAACGGTCACTTATACCACAAGCATAGTAACTACGTGTGAACGTATAAACCTATGTTAATAAGTAAAATAAATTAAAGATAAGAACCTGCTTCCAGCTAGTGGGAATAAATCTTTATTAAACAATGTATAAAATCTCCTGTTGTCCCCACTGACATAACTTGTATATACAATAGTCTTTCTGTTTTAGTCTAATGTATATTAACTTGTGTGCACTGGAGCTTTTCTCCCCAGGCCACCAGTAAAAGAGATAAACTGCTTAAGACACTATCCCAATTAAATGCAATAAATACAGAGAAAAAATAAAATGAAATAAAATAAAATAAACATTTGAAAAAATACAAAAAAACAATTAACCAAATGTCAAAGTAACAACTGTCAAATTAACACAAATGGTTGAAAGGATAATTACTATATCATTTTCTTAATATAATAATATAAAAACGCACACACTGTAACTTTTTGTGGCAATCATATAGACATTTCAGGTCAATAGAACAGATATCTGGTATAGAGATTATACAAATATCTGCAATTTATTAAGATTATTAAACTATGGGATTAGAAAAGTGAAAAACATTAATTTCAAATAATAACAGTAAAATGTATTTCCAGGCATTGGTTGCACAGCCCTTAGCATTGTTGTCTCACAACACTTGGTTCTGGTTCATTTCACCTTCATGAAATCCACAGGTCCCTTCTCTATTTGTGTTGGATTTTGGCATCTGCTGGTTTCCTCCTACATCACAACAATATGCCAGAGCTAGATTCTCCAAACTGGTTATGAGTGTGCATGCCATGTGTGAGCAGGTGTGTGTGTGTGTGTGTGTGTGTGTGTGTGTGTGTGTGTGTGTGTGTGTGTGTGTGATTCTGTCTGCTGCAGTAGACTGGCATGAAGTGTAAAATGAGTTTCTCTGCTTTGCACCTATTCAGTACTTCTAGGAAAAGCTTCAGCTCTCTTGTCACCGTGAATTGGACTAAGCAGATAACTGGACAATAAATGAATGAATGCTAATGCTCCAAATTCATCAACTCCATGGGGACAATGTCACATTATACTATGCTTCCTGTCATATTTCACTTCTAAAGATTCTAATACTTGTTGTCAAATCATAAACATGTTGTGATGTATCTGTACTGATTACATTTTATGTCATGGGAGGCAGAGACACTGAGTGTCATTTCATTGTAGCCATCAGCTGAAATGGCACCTAAACTCAGAAGACTCTTTTTGTTTGTAGCTTCATCCTTACACCTATCACAGAGAGACAGAGAGACAGAGAGAAACTCCCTCAACCCAGCCTCAATATTGTTGTAGTTGTGTCTTTCGGCTTTTCTAGGTTAGGAGTCACCACAGCGGAACTCCGGTCCGCTAATGATTGGCAGTAGATTTTTACGTGCCGAGTTGCCAGCTCTGACGCACAACCTTCAACGAAGGTACGCCCATTCATGCATGTCTCTACACAGAAGATGCTTTAGCTGAGAATCGAATGGGACAACGTCTTACTGTGAGGCAACAACGCTACCGCAGCACCACCACCACAGTTCCAGCCTCAATATTGTAAAGGTAAATAAATTGCCACATCTTGGAAAAGACAACAGTAGCCACCGCAGTTCCAGCCTCAATATTGTAAAGGTAAATAAATTGCCACATCATGGAAAAGACAACAATAGCCATGATGCAGCAAGTTCAGTTTTGGACAGCTGGACATGATGCATTCAGCTGCATTGTACCTGGCTGTGACCAGTACTATGAATACCATCTGTGCTATGGCATTGCATGTTTCTATGGGAGCTGTTATTCAGTTACAACCTATGTTCCACTTGTCACACCATTCAATGTTCTGTATGGCATGGCATGTTTCTGTGGGAGCTGTTATTCAGTTACAACCTATATTCCACTTGTCACACCATTCAATGTTCTGCATGGCATCGCATGTTTCTGTGGGAGCTGTTATTCAGTTACAACCTATGTTCCACTTGTCAGACCATTCAATATTCTGTATGGCATCTCATGTTTCTGTGGAAGCTGTTATTCAGTTACAACCTATGTTCCACTTGTCACATCATTCAATGTTCTGTATGGTATAGCACGTGCCCTCCTCTATAGTGAGGATAATTTATGGTGACAGTTGTTACTTTAACAGGGTTACACAGTTTTTGTTGGGTACCTTGCACAGATGTATGCTGGATTTCAAATTTTTCTAAATTATTGCTTTATAATCCAGTTATTACACCTTAGCTTGTTGTCTTTGACCTTCGCCATGCTAGGGATTGGTACAGCTACACTGATGTTATTTACTGCTTCTGTTTTGCCACTTGGTTTCTCTGCTTAAGTGTGTGGCATGTGTGTACACATTCATGAATATGTGTGCTCTGCATACATGACTTACGTGTGTGGCATGTGTGTACACATTCATGAATATGTGTGCTCTGCATACATGACTTAAGTGTGTGGCATGTGTGTACACATACATGAATATGTGTGCTCTGCATACATGACTTTAAGTGTGTGGCACATGTGTACACATGCATGAATATGTGTGCTCAACATACATGACTGGGAGCTATGCCAATGGATAGAGTGTGCTTCCTGTTGTGTTTTACACACTAGTGTGACCCACCTCATTATCCTGCAGTGAATACCTGCTGCCATCTTTTGGCACTGTCTCATTATCATTCACAACTGTTGTGTTAAGCACTGTCTCACTATCATTCACAACTGTTGTGTTAAGCACTGTCTCACTATCATTCACAACTGTTGTGTTAAGCACTGTCTCACTATCATTCACAACTGTTGTGTTAAGCACTGTCTCACTATCATTCACAACTGTTGTGTTAAGCACTGTCTCACTATCATTCACAACTGTTGTGTTAAGCACTGTTTCACTATCATTCACAACTGTTGTGTTAATATATCAAATGCAGAAGCATGTGCAGTTGTGTATTGGCACATGCATATATCAATATTTGTGGTCAAGTAATGTATTTAAAGTATGCCAACTATTACCTTTTGCTGATTCACAGTAAATAGCCTCATGTTCTACATTTATGTTAATTACTAACAGTTTGTGATGCTTAATATTCCCTTTCCTGGTGTACCTTTGACCTATATTGCATACTATCTTATTTTATTTTTACAGGCAGTAACACACAAACACAAGTCCTTGCTTGTTGCACACTCACAGCTGTGCACTGTTGTTTTTGCACCTGTTCTGGCAATGATACTTGTGAGTTTTTTGATGTAGCAGTACAACATAATGTTGTTATCCACGTAGTTAAGCCAAGCAGATCTATACATTATATCTGCCACTTTGTGCCACCCTTACTCTTTAGTATGGGGTCACACTCTGCTCCACTTCCCAAATGGCAGACATTATGAAGTACACCGCATATGTTTGCTCTAAATACTCTGCATGCTATAGGGAGAAGGCAATTTTACATATCAGGTAAAATCACAATTACTTGAGATGGTCCGTAATGAGTAATCAGTATAAGTACGTGATTCCACTACAGCTTTGCCTTCATTTTTCAAGTTTGATCACTTGTCTCTCATTTTAGCACTTATCACACACTCTGCAAAGGTATTGCTGAGAAAAGGTTGCAGGGTATGTATTTTGCATGTAAGCAGTTTTGTTTCATTGCATTACTCTCCTTATGTCCTTCTGAATCAGAACCAAGATTTTTTAGTTAAGTCTAACTCACTGTAAGTAGATGGTGTCCTTTACTAATGGTAGGTTAAACTGCCACGATTTCCTTACAAGGACTACAGTCCTTTTAACAAGGTGTCTCATGCAACAGAGCAGTAGAGCGAAGATTCTGTCAGTCATACTTGTAAAATGAAGTGATACAATTCAGAATGCTGTGTCCACACAGAGTTCTACAAAGAATACACATCCGGGGGACCTGTTACATTATTTTCTTTGACATATTTAATTCTAAAATACTAATACTATCACAGTTTGAAAACTAAATACATTATTTATAGCATTTCACTATATTTACGTACAAAGGAAAAAAAAACATGTCAAAGCAGAACTGATATATAAAAATAGAAAATGCATCAGTTAATGTGTACTGTATGACTGATTACACAATAGAGCTATTTATGTAAGGCAGTGCTGACAGCAAGTTGCATTCGATCAGTAAATGTCCATTAAGGAAGTTGATCGGCTTCTTGTTTAAAAGTGCATCTTACAGCTGGCATATAGTCACATACAATAGATGTTTTCAATAAATATTTTATTATGTTACACAATAGAAAACTCCAAATACCTGTTAAGCACAGGCTATCTACATAGCTAAGTGTAACGTATGTATCCGCATTTCCTAACAGGCAGCAAACCTCCTGTACCATCTGTTTACACATTACAAATTAAATAGGACTGATGTGTAAAACAAGGTCTGTCTTAGAAATTCTAAGGTTTGCATACATTTGAAACTTTATGATGTTCTGAAGGCCAAAAGAGGACCTCAGATTGCACAGAATAAAACTCGCATATACTAAGCACAAGCAAACGCATTAATTTAAGCAAGGTCTGTAAACTCATAACTCACCGTTGCACAGATTTTTTTGAGATGAGGTCCAAGCAGGCTGCCAGAATATTTATATGATGTCCGTGTGAATCTGGCTTGTGATTTAGTTTAGGATTAGCTGCGAGTTTTGAAGCTTCTATGCTTTACTTGCCTAGAGTCCCCATACAGGTGGAAACAACGAATGTACAAAGCAGTAAAAATGAGAGGGAGGAAGCCACGGTTGAAACAGAGTCTAAACATTTTGCACATATGCAGGGAAAACTGACAAACTCAAAGATGCTGTCATTACCTGCACGCATTCATATCCTCTGTATTTACCATTATAAGATATTTAATATTCTGTCCCTTTACCGTAATAGAAGACAAGCTGCATATTCTGAAGCAGACCATGATATATTTATTTCTGTAATGAGTGAAAAATTTTTCTTCAGGGAATGAAGCATAATTTTGAGACAAAGAGATGTTATGTCAGATATTACATCCATCCATACAAAATCCCCTTTTCCCATTTTTTGCACATGGGGTTAGGGTGTCACTTCAACAGTGACGATCATCTAGCAAATAAACAGCAACAATCATCTAGAGACAACACCAATGTTGACACATTTTACTGAAATAAAGTCTGTTTTGTCATGACTGCTGGTACTTCTAAACAGGTTATAACTATTTAAATATGCCTGCATAATAACCACATTTAACATGTGTCATTTGTTTAGAAAGCAAATATGACAGCAATAAAATATATTTGACTACACTTAATAGATGACTCACTTGCTTGGTATGTAACATCGATATTAACATTTTCCATGCCCAAGGAGAAAAGTGTACTTACAGCTAATTTTCTAAAAGGTGTACATTTTTTATCAAGAAATATGGGGTATTGGACAGACATATGGCATTTTATGCACAAAACTGCAATGATTGTGCATGTGTGTGCACATAACTGGCACTGACTAACACTGACTAGGTAACATAGTCCAGACACTGACAGCATTTAGCAACACACATGTAAAATAGATTGTCTTACATATTCTTCCCAGATGTGTTGTGGTCTCGTTTTTCAGAACTATGTTTCTAAGGGCTGCGATCCTGTTATGGAATGTTAAGCAGTGCTGGCATGTCTGTCTGATGTTACCTTTTGCCTGTTGCTTATTAACATGCACTGAGAAAACGATGAACATACAAATGCAAAAAGAATAATGAAGCATGAAGAGCGACTAAGGACAGAGCAGGGCCAGAATCAGGAAGTCAAGTAGGATAAATGGAAAATAAGTCAGCTTTAACGTGATATAATCATTTTACCTATGTTTCTGTGATTTCCACTGCTGCTTTTTATAGCCAGCTTGCAAAGTATATTCACATTTGTGTCACATAAAGATATTTGCTGATAACCCAAAATAAATTTAGATAAAAATATAAATTTATACATTCTTCTATACTGAAAAAGGGTTTGATATATATACATATATATATATATATATATATATATATATATATATATATATATATATGT
Organism: Protopterus annectens; assembly: GCF_019279795.1. Lineage (NCBI taxonomy): Eukaryota > Metazoa > Chordata > Ceratodontiformes > Protopteridae > Protopterus > Protopterus annectens. The sequence goes on along the minus strand of NC_056746.1, from coordinate 118,215,423 downwards.
GTGTGTGTGTGTGTTTATGCTATATTAGCTATAATGTATGATGCATAATATCCTGTTGTAATATTTGCAGTAGATGCAAGGCAGACAGCATAGACAGATCATTTACCCTCGCTAAGAATGCAGTGTGCTGCCTTAGGACCAGAGTCATGGTTCCCAACCAGCGCAATGCCAGAGTAAGCTTAACATACATCTGTATATGCGCACATCTGCTGCTGGTTGGTAGTACAGTGTGGAGGTTAAGGCAAGGAGCTAGATGTAAGTGTGATACATGCTGCAGACCTTGGTTTATTCCTTCACAACTATTTTACTCCATGTAACACAAAGTACATCATTTTGTATCAGCACCATTCTAATATCATCCCTAAAAAGGGGCAGCTGTGTATAGCAGATTTGAAAAAAAAATTTAAATGAACATATTATATGAGTTGGCGGAGTAATCCAGTTGATAGATCTGGGCACATGTGACTGTATTCAATATAGAACAGTAGTGAGAGTTAGGGAAGAGCTTTTTTTTGGAGGGGGTCATGCTTTTAACAGAGGTCATGGATGCTGCTTTGTAGACTTTGATGAGTGAAAATGCAGTCTCGGGAGGGGGGGGCACAATACTAAAATTATTGTCTCTAGTATATAACACTGACCATACTCAGTATATTCTATTGGCTAAATCAAGCAGACTCAAACTGCTACAAAGGTCTAAATGCTGGATTTCTGCAAATGAATATGGTGACCCAGGAATGGAAATGAACTTAGGAAATCATGGCAGGCATGAATGGGAAAGGAATGAGTGCCATATAATAAGCCTGTTTTCCTGGCAAGAGAGGGGTTAACATCCAGCCAAATAATAGCCCTCAGCTCTGCCTGAACATAGAGAAGGTACCAGATTATGCTAAGAAAGTCAAGAGAATTAAAGTTCAATGCAGGTAACATCTGTTCTGGCAGATTGCCAAAAACTACCTTTCCCACATAATAAGTCTATTTTAAGGGCAGATTGGCACATTTACATCACAGATGGGTCACCTGTAATTGAATTGCTAGCTATTGGACCACAGCTAATAATGGCATAAGCTGGGACAGGGACTATGTCCGACAGCTTTATTTCAGACGTCATGGTTGGCATTGTTAATGGACAGTTATGACCATAAGGATGTCAGATCCAAAAGTGAAAAAATAAAGAAATGAAGCATTTGTTCATGCAGGTTTGTTTTATCACTATCTAATTACAGGAGTAGGGAGCAGCTTCCATCTAGCTGTCTGTATATCATGAGCTGCTGTGTGCAGCCCCACTGCTATCATTTAAAATGAAGAACTGCATTTAATGGTTTAATGCTGGTCTTAAGTGTGACAAGATGTTTTAAAATAGAGTTTAACAATAATGCCAGAATGTAACTCAAAACAATACATTTATGTACAAGGGCTGGCATATAAAGTCCCATTTCAACATCAAATATGATGCTGTTAGTTGATACCAGTGAGCACAGCAATTACGTTATGCTTTTGACATTGCTCTCAACCTTCTGTCTACCAAATGTGTAACATTGTCTCTCAACATATGAAGCTCAAAGGATGATTACAATGTGTTACTTTATAATTAGCAAGCATTCTTTTGATGAATTAATATGTTTCAGCATTATTTCCCATGGATATCAGTGAAAAATATTCTTATCACTGAATGTGTAACAGACCTTTCAATGTGGAACAATGAGGTACATGGACATTTTAAGACTTAAAATGAGGAAAGTTCCTCATAATGAGGTACACTTGAGAGGCTTCTACCAAAATCATTTTGGTAAAAATTCAAATAACATTGCTAATCTCATACCAAATATACATGTCATCTTTGAAATGTGTGCGTCACAAGATGAACTTATAAGATGATGAGTCTGACACATTCACATTACACATCACATAACACATGCATTCACATTACACATCACATAACACATGCACTCACATTACACATCACATGCATGCATTCACATTACACATCACATAACACATGCACTCACATTACACATCTCATAACACATGCACTCACATTACAAATTACATAACACATGCTCTCACATTACACATCACATAACACATGCATTCACATTACACATCACATAACACATGCACTCACATTACACATCACATCATTCTCTTACACTACACATCACATAACACATGCATTCACATTACACATCACATAACATGCATTCACATTACACATCACATAACACATGCACTCACATTACACATCACATAACACATGCACTCACATTATACATCACATAACACATGCATTCACAGTACACATCACATAACACATGCACTCACATTACATATCACACATCACATAGCACATGCATTCACATTACACATCACATAACACATGCACTCACATTACACATCAGACATCATATAACACATGCATTCACATTACACATCACATAACACATGCACTCACATTACACATCACATGCATGCATTCACATTACACATCACATAACACATGCACTCACTGGAAGGCATATATGATATACCAACCAATAAAGGATAGATGATATTTTACCCTTCAATAATAACTTAATCAAGATACATTTTAATGCATATTACAAAGTCAACCAGAAAAAGCACACAATATACTGAAAGCAGGGTAAAATTCTGGGTGCTTGAATTACACACCATCAGGCACAGAGCTGCTTATTTATTGGCAGGACAGCAACATCTCTCAAGAGTCGTGTTGGCTTGTACTATGGTTTTCACAGGTGGTGTATTTAATATAAGGCTGTGATACACAGAATAATGCATAGAACATCCCTGGTCACGGTCTGATCCTTCGGAGATGGAGACTGCAATACAAACTATATTCCTATGGGGTTAAGATCAAAATGATCTTTATTTTTTATATGTTGACATATGATTACCTGGAAAGTCTGACTGGGTAGGAGCCCATTTTCAGTGGAGGCCAGGTTCAAAAATAATACAAAGATATCTACAGTTTAAATAATTATACCAAATTACACATAATATGAAAACATTGGTTAAGAATAAATGCACGCTATATGACAATGATTTAATTTTTACAAAATTTTAGCCAGTTGATAGAGAGCTAAAAGGTAAGTTGGTATAATATAAACAGGAACTACAATATGAAGTGAGAGAAAAGCAACCTTATGGTATATTTAGAGAAAAAGTCAGGGAGGATAAAAAAATGGTCGAAGTAAGGAAATGATTAAAGAAGGGAGAGTGAGGAGGTGTAAGGTATGAACAAGTACTTGTTCATATTTATGGATATAGTTTCTCCTGGTGTTGAGCAAGAACAGGGCCAGTTTTTGGCTAGAAAGGTTTTGAAAGATGGCAGGGTCAATACTGACCTGATGGTTACAAGTATGGAGTTCCAGGCCTTAGCAATATGGTATGAGTACAAGCCATGCCCAGCAGATATGATAGGTCTGTGGAGAGAAATTACTTTTTGGTCACTTTACACTTCCTGATAAGTGCTGGCAGATCACTATGATATAACCTTGAATGCAATATTATATATAAAC